>NW_027552633.1:0-66892 GCF_045843805.1 Urocitellus parryii | reverse complement strand
CTCAAAAAATTAGATAATAAGATAACAAATAACCCAATCAATAAATGGGCCAAGGACCTGAACAGACACTTCTCAGAGGAGGACATACAATCAATCAACAAGTACATGAAAAAATGCTCACCATCGCTAGCAGTCAGAGAAATGCAAATCAAAACTACCCTAAGATACCATCTCACTCCAGTAAGACTGGCAGCCATTAGGAAGTCAAACAACAATAAGTGCTGGAGAGGATGCGGGGAAAAGGGCACTCTTGTTCATTGCTGGTGGGACTGCAAATTGGTGCAGCCAATTTGGAAAGCAGTATGGAGATTTCTCGGAAAGCTGGGAATGGAACCACCATTTGACCCAGCTATTCCCCTTCTCGGTCTATTCCCTAAAGCCCTAACAAGAGCATGCTACAGGGACACTGCTACATCAATGTTCATAGCAGCTCAATTCACGATAGCAAGACTGTGGAACCAGCCTAGATGCCCTTCAATAGATGAATGGATAAAAAAAATGTGGCATTTATACACTATGGAGTATTACTCTGCATTAAAAAATGACAAAATTATAGAATTTGGAGGGAAATGGATGGCATTAGAGCAGATTATGCTAAGTGAAGCTAGTCAATCTTTAAAAAAACAAATACCAAATGACTCCTTTGATATAAGGGGTGTAAACAAGGACAGGGTAGGGACGAAGAGCTTGAGAAGAATATTTACAGTAAACAGGGATGAGAGGTGGGAGGGAAAGGGAGTGAGAAGGGAAATTGCATGGAAATGGAAGGCGATCCTCAGGGTTATACAAAATGTCATATAAGAGGTAAGGAGGGGTAAGTCAAGAGAATACAAATGGAAGACATGATTTACAGTAGAAGGGGTAGAGAGAGAAAAGGGGAGGGGAGGGGAGGGGAGGGGAGGGGAGGGGGGATAGTAGACAATAGGACAGACAGCAGAATACATCAGACACTAGAAAGGCAATATGTCAATCAATGGAAGGGTAACTGATGTGATACAGCAATTTGTATACGGGGTAAAAGCGGGAGTTCATAATCCACTTGAATCAAACCGTGTAATATGATGTATTAAGAACTATGTAATGTTATGAACGACCAATAAAAAAAAAAAAAATAAACTACTGAACATGACTACAATTAAAAAAAAAAAAAGAAATGTTATTGTAATCATGGTAATTTATTTTGCTTGTATTTCTGAACTTTAAAAAAATGCACTGAAATTCATACCTTTGGGGTAACTGAAGAGGGCAGAGGCAGAGATAAATAAAACATTGCAATTATTTAAAAAAAAAAAAAAAGAAAACGGTTACTGCAAAGGAACGGTTTAACCTAGAAGAACGAAATTTGGTGAGCCAAGTGGGATTGGTGTACTGATCATTACCTGCCAGTATCATCAAGTTTGGGTGAAAAAATGTTTGCTGAGATTTCAGTAAACTCGTAGTTTTTGGAAGCTTGGCAACCCCTTTCAATGAAAGTGATTCTCGTCAGTCTCTGCTTGGGGCTACTTCGATAGGACACCAATCATAGCGATAGAACTTGGAACTACATTATTGTGCCAAGTTTCAAAGAGCTAGCACAAACCGTGTTTGATTTAGAGTTCCAACTACATGTATCCATATAGGAGAAAACAGAGTGAAACCTAAACATGAAAACGGTTACTGCAAAGGAACGGTTTAACCTTGAAGAACGAAATTTGGTGAGCCAAGTGGGATTGGTGTACTGATCATTACCTGCAAGTATCATCAAGATTGGGTGAAAAAATTGTTTGCTGAGATTTCAGAAAACTCGTAGTTTTTTGGAAGCTTGGCAACCCCTTTCAATGAAAGTGATTCTCCTCAGTCTCTGCTTGGGGCTACTTCAATAGGACATCAACCATAGCTATAGAACATGGAACTACATTATTGTGCCAAGTTTCAAAGAGCTAGCACAAACTGTTTTTGATTTAGAGTTCCAACTACATGTATCCATAGAGGAGAAAACAGAGTGAAACCTAAACATGAAAACGGTTACTGCTACGGAACGGTTTAACCTAGAAGAATGAAATTTGGTGAGACAAGTGGGATTGGTGTACTGATCATTACCTGCAAGTATCATCAAGATTGGGTGAAGAAATATTTGCTGAGATTTCAGGAAACTCGTAATTTTTGGAAGCTTGGCAACCCCTTTCAATGAAAGTGATTCTCGTCAGTCTCTGCTTGGGGCTACTTCGATAGGACACCAATCATAGCGATAGAACTTGGAACTACATTATTGTGCCAAGTTTCAAACAGCTAGGACAAACCGTATTTGATTTAGAGTTCCAACTACGTGTATCCATATAGGAGAAAACAGAGTGAAACCTAAACATGAAAACGGTTACTCCAAAGGAACGGTTTAACCTAGAAGAATGAAATTTGGTGAGCCAAGTGGGATTGGTGTACTGATCATTAACTGCAAGTATCATCAAGATTGGGTGAAAAAATGTTTGCTGAGATTTCAGGAAACTCGTAGTTTTTTCGAAGCTTGGCAACCCCTTTCAATGAAAGTGATTCTCGTCAGTCTCTGCTTGGGGCTAGTTCAATTAGACACAAACCATAGCGATAGAACATGGAACTACATTATTGTGCCAAGTTTCAAAGAGCTAGCACAAACCGTTTTTGATTTAGAGTTCCAACTACATGTATCCATATAGGAGAAAACAGAGTGAAACCTAAACATGAAAACGGTCACTGCAAAGGAACGGTTTAACCTAGAAGAACGAAATTTGGTGAGCCAAGTGGGATCGGTGTACTGATCATTACCTGCCAGTATCATCAAGATTGGGTGAAAAAATGTTTGCTGAGATTTCAGGAACCTCGTAGTTTTTTGGAAGCTTGGCAACCCCTTTCAATGAAAGTGATTCTCGTCAGTCTCTGCTTGGGGCTACTTCAATAGGACACCAACCATAGCGATAGAACTTGGAACTACATTATTGTGCCAAGTTTCAAAGAGCTAGCACAAACCGTGTTTGAATTAGAGTTCCAACTACATGTATCCATATAGGAGAAAACAGAGTGAAACCTAAACATGAAAACGGTTACTGCAAAGGAACGGTTTAACCTAGAAGAACGAAATTTGGTGAGCCAAGTGGGATTGGTGTACTGATCATTACCTGCCAGTATGATCAAGTTTGGGTGAAAAAATGTTTGCTGAGATTTCCGGAAACTCGTAGTTTTTTGGAAGCTTGGCAACCCCTTTCAATGAAAGTGATTCTCGTCAGTCTCTGCTTGGGGCTACTTCAATAGGACATCAACCATAGCGATAGAACTTGGAACTACATTATTGTGCCTTGTTTCAAAGAGCTAGCAAAAACCGTGTTTGATTTAGAGTTCCAACTACTTGTATCCATATAGGAGAAAACAGAGTGAAACCTAAACATGAAAACGGTTACTGCAAAGTATCGGTTTAACCTAGAAGAAAGAAATTTGGTGAGCCAAGTGGGATTGGTGTCATGATCATTACCTGCCAGTATCATCAAGATTGGGTTAAAAAATGTTTGCTGAGATTTCAGGAAATTCGTAGTTTTTTGGAAGCTTGGCAACCCCTTTCAATGAAAGTGATTCTCGTCAGTCTCTGCTTGGGGCTACTTCAATAGGACACCAATCATAGAGATAGAACTTGGAACTACATTATTGTGCCAAGTTTCAAAGAGCTAGCACAAACCGTGTTTAATTTAGAGTTCCAACTACTTGTATCCATATAGGAGAAAACAGAGTGAAACCTAAACATGAAAACGGTTACTGCAAAGGAACGGTTTAACCTAGAAGAACGAAATTTGCTGAGCCAAGTGGGATTGGTGTACTGATCATTACCGGCCAGTATCATCAAGATTGGGTGAAAAAATGTTTGCTGAGATTTCAGGAAACTCGTAGTTTTTTGGAAGCTTGGCAACCCCTTTCAATGAAAGTGATTCTCGTCAGTCTCTGCTTGGGGCTACTTCGATAGGACACCAACCATAGCGATAGAACATGGAACTACATTATTGTGCCTAGTTTCAAAGAGCTAGCACAAACCGTTTTTGATTTAGAGTTCCAACTACATGTATCCATATAGGAGAAAACAGAGTGAAACCTAAACATGAAAAAGGTTACTGCAAAGGAACGGTTTAACCTAGAAGAACGAAATTTGGTGAGCCAAGTGGGATTGGTGTCATGATCATTACCTGGCAGTATCATCAAGATTGGGTGAAAAAAATGTTTGCTGAGATTTCAGGAAAATCGTAGTTTTTTGGAAGCTTGGCAACCCCTTTCAATGAAAGTGATTCTCGTCAGTCTCTGCTTGGGGCTACTTCGATAGGACACCAACCATAGCGATAGAACTTGGAACTACATTATTGTGCCTAGTTTCAAAGAGCTAGCACAAACCGTGTTTGATTTAGAGTTCCAACTACGTGTATCCATATAGGAGAAAACAGAGTGAAACCTAAACATGAAAAGGGTTACTGCAAAGGAACGGTTTAACCTAGAAGAATGAAATTTGGTGAGCCAAGTGGGATTGGTGTACTGATCATTACCTGCAAGTATCATCAAGATTGGGTGAAAAAATGTTTGCTGAGATTTCAGGAAACTCGTAGTTTTTTGGAAGCTTGGCAACCCCTTTCAATGAAAGGGATTCTCGTCAGTCTCTGCTTGGGGCTACTTCAATAGGACACCAACCATAGCGATAGAACTAGGAACTACATTATTGTGCCAAGTTTCAAAGAGCTAGCACAAACCGTGTTTGATTTAGAGTTCCAACTACATGTATCCATATAGGAGAAAACAGAGTGAAACCTAAACATGAAAACGGTTACTGCAAAGGAACGGTTTAACCTAGAAGAACGAAATTTGCTGAGCCAAGTGGGATTGGTGTACTGATCATTACCGGCCAGTATCATCAAGATTGGGTGAAAAAATGTTTGCTGAGATTTCAGGAAACTCGTAGTTTTTTGGAAGCTTGGCAACCCCTTTCAATGAAAGTGATTCTCGTCAGTCTCTGCTTGGGGCTAGTTCAATTAGACACAAACCATAGCGATAGAACATGGAACTACATTATTGCCAAGTTTCAAAGAGCTAGCACAAACCGTTTTTGATTTAGAGTTCCAACTACATGTATCCATATAGGAGAAAACAGAGTGAAACCTAAACATGAAAACGGTTACTGCAAAGGAACGGTTTAACCTAGAAGAACGAAATTTGGTGAGCCAAGTGGGATTGGTGTACTGATCATTACCTGCCAGTATGATCAAGTTTGGGTGAAAAAATGTTTGCTGAGATTTCCGGAAACTCGTAGTTTTTTGGAAGTTTGGCAACCCCTTTCAATGAAAGTGATTCTCGTCAGTCTCTGCTTGGGGCTACTTCGATAGGACACCAATCATAGCGATAGAACTTGGAACTACATTATTGTGCCAAGTTTCAAAGAGCTAGCACAAACTGTTTTGATTTAGAGTTCCAACTACAAGTATCCATATAGGAGAAAACAGAGTGAAACCTAATCATGAAAACGGTTACTGCTACGGAACGGTTTAACCTAGAAGAATGAAATTTGGTGAGACAAGTGGGATTGGTGTACTGATCATTACCTGCCAGTATCATCAAGATTGGGTGAAAAAATATTTGCTGAGATTACAGGAAACTAGTAGTTTTTTGGAAGCTTGGCAACCCCTTTCAATGAAAGTGATTCTCGTCAGTCTCTGCTTGGGGCTACTTCGATAGGACACCAATCATAGCGATAGAACTTGGAACTACATTATTGTGCCATGTTTCAAAGAGCTAGCACAAACCGTGTTTGATTTAGAGTTCCAACTACTTGTATCCATATAGGAGAAAACAGAGTGAAACCCTAAACATGAAAACGGTTACTGCAAAGTATCGGTTTAACCTAGAAGAAAGAAATTTGGTGAGCCAAGTGGGATTGGTGTCATGATCATTACCTGCCAGTATCATCAAGATTGGGTTAAAAAATGTTTGCTGAGATTTCAGGAAATTCGTAGTTTTTTGGAAGCTTGGCAACCCCTTTCAATGAAAGTGATTCTCGTCAGTCTCTGCTTGGGGCTACTTCAATAGGACACCAATCATAGAGATAGAACTTGGAACTACATTATTGTGCCAAGTTTCAAAGAGCTAGCACAAACCGTGTTTGATTTAGAGTTCCAACTACATGTATCCATATAGGAGAAAACAGAGTGAAACCTAAACATGAAAACGGTTACTGCAAAGGAACGGTTTAACCTAGAAGAACGAAATTTGCTGAGCCAAGTGGGATTGGTGTACTGATCATTACCGGCCAGTATCATCAAGATTGGGTGAAAAAATGTTTGCTGAGATTTCAGGAAACTCGTAGTTTTTTGGAAGCTTGGCAACCCCCTTTCAATGAAAGTGATTCTCGTCAGTCTCTGCTTGGGGCTACTTCGATAGGACACCAACCATAGCGATAGAACATGGAACTACATTATTGTGCCTAGTTTCAAAGAGCTAGCACAAACCGTTTTTGATTTAGAGTTCCAACTACATGTATCCATATAGGAGAAAACAGAGTGAAACCTAAACATGAAAAAGGTTACTGCAAAGGAACGGTTTAACCTAGAAGAACGAAATTTGGTGAGCCAAGTGGGATTGGTGTCATGATCATTACCTGGCAGTATCATCAAGATTGGGTGAAAAAAATGTTTGCTGAGATTTCAGGAAAATCGTAGTTTTTTGGAAGCTTGGCAACCCCTTTCAATGAAAGTGATTCTCGTCAGTCTCTGCTTGGGGCTACTTCGATAGGACACCAACCATAGCGATAGAACTTGGAACTACATTATTGTGCCTAGTTTCAAAGAGCTAGCACAAACCGTGTTTGATTTAGAGTTCCAACTACGTGTATCCATATAGGAGAAAACAGAGTGAAACCTAAACATGAAAAGGGTTCCTGCAAAGGAACGGTTTAACCTAGAAGAATGAAATTTGGTGAGCCAAGTGGGATGGTGTACTGATCATTACCTGCAAGTATCATCAAGATTGGGTGAAAAAATGTTTGCTGAGATTTCAGGAAACTCGTAGTTTTTTGGAAGCTTGGCAACCCCTTTCAATGAAAGGGATTCTCGTCAGTCTCTGCTTGGGGCTACTTCAATAGGACACCAACCATAGCGATAGAACTAGGAACTACATTATTGTGCCAAGTTTCAAAGAGCTAGCACAAACCGTGTTTGATTTAGAGTTCCAACTACATGTATCCATATAGGAGAAAACAGAGTGAAACCTAAACATGAAAACGGTTACTGCAAAGGAACGGTTTAACCTAGAAGAATGAAATTTGCTGAGCCAAGTGGGATTGGTGTACTGATCATTACCGGCCAGTATCATCAAGATTGGGTGAAAAAATGTTTGCTGAGATTTCAGGAAACTCGTAGTTTTTTGGAATCTTGGCAACCCCTTTCAATGAAAGTGATTCTCGTCAGTCTCTGCTTGGGGCTAGTTCAATTAGACACAAACCATAGCGATAGAACATGGAACTACATTATTGTGCCAAGTTTCAAAGAGCTAGCACAAACCGTTTTTGATTTAGAGTTCCAACTACATGTATCCATATAGGAGAAAACAGAGTGAAACCTAAACATGAAAACGGTTACTGCAAAGGAACGGTTTAACCTAGAAGAACGAAATTTGGTGAGCCAAGTGGGATTGGTGTACTGATCATTACCTGCCAGTATGATCAAGTTTGGGTGAAAAAATGTTTGCTGAGATTTCCGGAAACTCGTAGTTTTTTGGAAGTTTGGCAACCCCTTTCAATGAAAGTGATTCTCGTCAGTCTCTGCTTGGGGCTACTTCGATAGGACACCAATCATAGCGATAGAACTTGGAACTACATTATTGTGCCAAGTTTCAAAGAGCTAGCACAAACTGTTTTGATTTAGAGTTCCAACTACATGTATCCATATAGGAGAAAACAGAGTGAAACCTAATCATGAAAACGGTTACTGCTACGGAACGGTTTAACCTAGAAGAATGAAATTTGGTGAGACAAGTGGGATTGGTGTACTGATCATTACCTGCCAGTATCATCAAGATTGGGTGAAAAAATATTTGCTGAGATTACAGGAAACTCGTAGTTTTTTGGAAGCTTGGCAACCCCTTTCAATGAAAGTGATTCTCGTCAGTCTCTGCTTGGGGCTACTTCGATAGGACACCAATCATAGCGATAGAACTTGGAACTACATTATTGTGCCAAGTTTCAAAGAGCTAGCACAAACCGTGTTTGATTTAGAGTTCCAACTACGTGTATCCATATAGGAGAAAACAGAGTGAAACCTAAACATGAAAACGGTTACTGCAAAGGAACGGTTTAACCTAGAAGAACGAAATTTGGTGAGCCAAGTGGGATTGGTGTACTGATCATTACCTGCCAGTATCATGAAGATTGGGTGAAAAAATGTTTGCTGAGATTTCAGGAAACTCGTAGTTTTTTGGAAGCTTGGCAACCCCTTTCAATGAATGTGATTCTTGTCAGTCTCTGCTTGGGGCTACTTCGATAGGACACCAACCATAGCGATAGAACTTGGAACTACATTATTGTGCCTAGTTTCAAAGAGCTAGCACAAACCGTGTTTGATTTAGAGTTCCAACTACATGTATCCATATAGGAGAAAACAGAGTGAAACCTAAACATGAAAAGGGTTACTGCAAAGGAACGGTTTAACCTAGAAGAACGAAATTTGGTGAGCCAAGTGGGATTGGTGTACTGATCATTACCTGCCAGTATCATCAAGATTGGGTGAAAAAATGTTTGCTGAGATTTCAGGAAACTCGTAGTTTTTTGGAAGCTTGGCAACCCCTTTCAATGAAAGTGATTCTCGTCAGTCTCTGCTTGGGGCTACTTCAATATTACACCAACCATAGCGATAGAACTTGGAACTACATTATTGTGCCAAGTTTCAAAGAGCTAGCACAAACCGTGTTTGATTTAGAGTTCCAACTACATGTATCCATATAGGAGAAAACAGAGTGAAACCTAAACATGAAAACGGTTACTGCAAAGGAACGGTTTAACCTTGAAGAACGAAATTTGGTGAGCCAACTGGGATTGGTGTACTGATCATTACCTGCAAGTATCATCAAGATTGGGTGAAAAAATGTTTGCTGAGACTTCAGGAAACTCGTAGTTTTTTGGAAGCTTGGCAACCCCTTTCAATGAAAGTGATTCTCGTCAGTCTCTGCTTGGGGCTACTTCAATAGGACATCAACCATAGCGATAGAACTTGGAACTACATTATTGTGCCAAGTTTCAAAGAGCTAGCACAAACTGTTTTGATTTAGAGTTCCAACTACATGTATCCATATAGGAGAAAACAGAGTGAAACCTAAACATGAAAACGGTTACTGCTATGGAACGGTTTAACCTAGAAGAATGAAATTTGGTGAGAAAAGTGGGATTGGTGTACTGATCATTACCTGCAAGTATCATCAAGATTGGGTGAAAAAATATTTGCTGAGATTACAGGAAACTCGTAGTTTTTTGGAAGCTTGGCAACCCCTTTCAATGAAAGTGATTCTCGTCAGTCTCTGCTTGGGGCTACTTCGATAGGACACCAATCATAGCGATAGAACTTGGAACTACATTATTGTGCCAAGTTTCAAAGAGCTAGCACAAACCGTGTTTGATTTAGAGTTCCAACTACGTGTATCCATATAGGAGAAAACAGAGTGAAACCTAAACATGAAAACGGTTACTGCAAAGGAACGGTTTAACCAAGAAGAACGAAATTTGGTGAGCCAAGTGGGATTGGTGTACTGATCATTACCTGCCAGTATCATGAAGATTGGGTGAAAAAATGTTTGCTGAGATTTCAGGAAACTCGTAGTTTTTTGGAAGCTTGGCAACCCATTCAATCAAAGTGATTCTCGTCAGTCTCTGCTTGGGGCTACTTCGATAGGACACCTACCATAGCGATAGAACTTGGAACTACATTATTGTGCCTAGTTTCAAAGAGCTAGCACAAACCGTGTTTGATTTAGAGTTCCAACTACATGTATCCATATAGGAGAAAACAGAGTGAAACCTAAACATGAAAACGGTTACTGCTACGGAACGGTTTAACCTAGAAAGAATGAAATTTGGTGAGACAAGTGGGATTGGTGTACTGATCATTACCTGCAAGTATCATCAAGATTGGGTGAAGAAATATTTGCTGAGATTTCAGGAAACTCGTAATTTTTTGGAAGCTTGGCAACCCCTTTCAATGAAAGTGATTCTCGTCAGTCTCTGCTTGGGGCTACATCGATAGGACACCAATCATAGCGATAGAACTTGGAACTACATTATTGTGCCAAGTTTCAAAGAGCTAGCACAAACCGTGTTTGATTTAGAGTTCCAACTACGTGTATCCATATAGGAGAAAACAGAGTGAAACCTAAACATGAAAACGGTTACTGCAAAGGAACGGTTTAACCTAGAAGAACGAAATTTGGTGAGCCAAGTGGGATTGGTGTACTGATCATTACCTGCCAGTATCATCAAGATTGGGTGAAAAAATGTTTGCTGAGATTTCAGGAAACTCGTAGTTTTTTCGAAGCTTGGCAACCCCTTTCAATGAAAGTGATTCTCGTCAGTCTCTGCTTGGGGCTACTTCAATAGGACACCGACCATAGCGATAGAACTTGGAACTACATTATTGTGCCAAGTTTCAAAGAGCTAGCACAAACCGTGTTTTATTTAGAGTTCCAACTACATGTATCCATATAGGAGAAAAACAGAGTGAAACTTAAACATGAAAACGGTTACTGCTACGGAACGGTTTAACCTAGAAGAACGAAATTTGGTGAGCCAAGTGGGATTGGTGTCATGATCATTACCTGCCAGTATCATCAAGATTGGGTGAAAAAATGTTTGCTGAGATTTCAGGAAACTCGTAGTTTTTTCGAAGCTTGGCAACCCCTTTCAATGAAAGTGATTCTCCTCAGTCTCTGCTTGGGGCTAGTTCAATTAGACACAAACCATAGCGATAGAACATGGAACTACATTATTGTGCCAAGTTTCAAAGAGCTAGCACAAACCGTTTTTGATTTAGAGTTCCAACTACATGTATCCATATTGGAGAAAACAGAGTGAAACCTAAACATGAAAAAGGTTACTGCAAAGGAACGGTTTAACCTAGAAGAACGAAATTTGGTGAGCCAAGTGGGATTGGTGTCATGATCATTACCTGGCAGTATCATCAAGATTGGGTGAAAAAATGTTTGCTGAGATTTCAGGAAACTAGTAGTTTTTTTGGAAGCTTGGCAACCCCTTTCAATGAAAGTGATTCTCGTCAGTCTCTGCTTGGGGCTACTTCGATAGGACACCAACCATAGCGATAGAACTTGGAACTACATTATTGTGCCTAGTTTCAAAGAGCTAGCACAAACCGTGTTTGATTTAGAGTTCCAACTACGTGTATCCATATAGGAGAAAACAGAGTGAAACCTAAACATGAAAAGGGTTACTGCAAAGGAACGGTTTAACCTAGAAGAACGAAATTTGGTGAGCCAAGTGGGATTGGTGTCATGATCATTACCTGCCAGTATCATCAAGATTGGGTGAAAAAATGTTTGCTGAGATTTCAGGAAACTCGTAGTTTTTTGGAAGCTTGGCAACCCCTTTCAATGAAAGTGATTCTCGTCAGTCTCTGCTTGGGGCTACTTCAATAGGACACCAACCATAGCGATAGAACTAGGAACTACATTATTGTGCCAAGTTTCAAAGAGCTAGCACAAACCGTGTTTGATTTAGAGTTCCAACTACATGTATCCATATATTAGAAAACAGAGTGAAACCTAAACATGAAAACGGTTACTGCAAAGGAACGGTTTAACCTAGAAGAACGAAATTTGCTGAGCCAAGTGGGATTGGTGTACTGATCATTACCGGCCAGTATCATCAAGATTGGGTGAAAAAATGTTTGCTGAGATTTCAGGAAACTCGTAGTTTTTTGGAAGCTTGGCAACCCCTTTCAATGAAAGTGATTCTCGTCAGTCTCTGCTTGGGGCTAGTTCAATTAGACACAAACCATAGCGATAGAACATGGAACTACATTATTGTGCCAAGTTTCAAAGAGCTAGCACAAACCGTTTTTGATTTAGAGTTCCAACTACATGTATCCATATAGGAGAAAACAGAGTGAAACCTAAACATGAAAACGGTTACTGCAAAGGAACGGTTTAACCTAGAAGAACGAAATTTGGTGAGCCAAGTGGGATTGGTGTACTGATCATTACCTGCCAGTATCATCAAGTTTGGGTGAAAAAATCTTTGCTTAGATTTCCGGAAACTCGTAGTTTTTTGGAAGCTTGGCAACCCCTTTCAATGAAAGTGATTCTCGTCAGTCTCTGCTTGGGGCTACTTCGATAGGACACCAATCATAGCGATAGAACTTGGAACTACATTATTGTGCCAAGTTTCAAAGAGCTAGCACAAACCGTGTTTGATTTAGAGTTCCAACTACATGTATCCATATAGGAGAAAACAGAGTGAAACCTAAACATGAAAACGGTTACTGCAAAGGAACGGTTTAACCTAGAAGAACGAAATTTGGTGAGCCAAGTGGATTGGTGTACTGATCATTACCTGCCAGTATCATCAAGATTGGGTGAAAAAATGTTTGCTGAGATTTCAGGAAACTCCTAGTTTTTTGGAAGCTTGGCAACCCCTTTCAATGAAAGTGATTCTCGTCAGTCTCTGCTTGGGGCTACTTCAATAGGACACCAACCAGAGCGATAGAACTTGGAACTACATTATTGTGCCAAGTTTCAAAGAGCTAGCACAAACCGTGTTTGATTTAGAGTTCCAACTACATGTATCCATATAGGAGAAAACAGAGTGAAACCTAAACATGAAAACGGTTACTGCAAAGGAACGGTTTAACCTAGAAGAACGAAATTTGGTGAGCCAAGTGGGATTGGTGTCATGATCATTACCTGCCAGTATCATCAAGATTGGGTGAAAAATATTTGCTGAGTTTTCAGGAAACTCGAAGTTTTTTGGAAGCTTGGCAACCCCTTTCAATGAAAGTGATACTCGTCAGTCTCTGCTTGGGGCTACTTCGATAGGACACCAACCATAGCGATAGAACTTGGAACTACATTATTGTGCCTAGTTTCAAAGAGCTAGCACAAACCGTGTTTGATTTAGAGTTCCAACTACGTGTATCGATATAGGAGAAAACAGAGTGAAACCTAAATATGAAAAGTGTTACTGCAAAGGAACGGTTTAACCTAGAAGAACGAAATTTGGTGAGCCAAGTGGGATTGGTGTACTGATCATTACCTGCAAGTATCATCAAGATTGGGTGAAAAAATGTTTGCTGAGATTTCAGGAAACTCGTAGTTTTTTGGAAGCTTGGCAACCCCTTTCAATGAAAGTGATTCTCGTCAGTCTCTGCTTGGGGCTACTTCAATAGGACACCAACCATAGCGATAGAACTTGGAACTACATTATTGTGCCAAGTTTCAAAGAGCTAGCACAAACCGTGTTTGATTTAGAGTTCCAACTACATGTATCCATATAGGAGAAAACAGAGTGAAACCTAAACATGAAAACGGTTACTGCAAAGGAACGGTTTATCCTAGAAGAACGAAATTTGGTGAGCCAAGTGGGATTGGTGTACTGATCATTACCTGCCAGTATCATCAAGATTGGGTGAAAAAATGTTTGCTGAGATTTCAGGAAACTCGTAGTTTTTCGAAGCTTGGCAACCCCTTTCAATGAAAGTGATTCTCGTCAGTCTCTGCTTGGGGCTACTTCAATAGGACATCAACCATAGCGATAGAACTTGGAACTACATTATTGTGCCAAGTTTCAAAGAGCTAGCACAAACTGTTTTGATTTAGAGTTCCAACTACATGTATCCATATAGGAGAAAACAGAGTGAAACCTAAACATGAAAACGGTTACTGCTATGGAACGGTTTAACCTAGAAGAATGAAATTTGGTGAGACAAGTGGGATTGGTGTACTGATCATTACCTGCAAGTATCATCAAGATTGGGTGAAAAAATATTTGCTGAGATTACAGGAAACTCGTAGTTTTTTGGAAGCTTGGCAACCCCTTTCAATGAAAGTGATTCTCGTCAGTCTCTGCTTGGGGCTACTTCGATAGGACACCAATCATAGCGATAGAACTTGGAACTACATTATTGTGCCAAGTTTCAAAGAGCTAGCACAAACCGTGTTTGATTTAGAGTTCCAAATACGTGTATCCATATAGGAGAAAACAGAGTGAAACCTAAACATGAAAACGGTTACTGCAAAGGAACGGTTTAACCAAGAAGAACGAAATTTGGTGAGCCAAGTGGGATTGGTGTACTGATCATTACCTGCCAGTATCATGAAGATTGGGTGAAAAAATGTTTGCTGAGATTTCAGGAAACTCGTAGTTTTTTGGAAGCTTGGCAACCCCTTTCAATGAATGTGATTCTCGTCAGTCTCTGCTTGGGGCTACTTCAATAGGACACCGACCATAGCGATAGAACTTGGAACTACATTATTGTGCCAAGTTTCAAAGAGCTAGCACAAACCGTGTTTGATTTAGAGTTCCAACTACATGTATCCATATAGGAGAAAACAGAGTGAAACTTAAACATGAAAACGGTTACTGCTACGGAACGGTTTAACCTAGAAGAACGAAATTTGGTGAGCCAAGTGGGATTGGTGTCATGATCATTACCTGCCAGTATCATCAAGATTGGGTGAAAAAATGTTTGCTGAGATTTCAGGAAACTCGTAGTTTTTTCGAAGCTTGGCAACCCCTTTCAATGAAAGTGATTCTCCTCAGTCTCTGCTTGGGGCTAGTTCAATTAGACACAAACCATAGCGATAGAACATGGAACTACATTATTGTGCCAAGTTTCAAAGAGCTAGCACAAACCGTTTTTGATTTAGTGTTCCAACTACATGTATCCATATAGGAGAAAACAGAGTGAAACCTAAACATGAAAAGGTTACTGCAAAGGAACGGTTTAACCTAGAAGAACGAAATTTGGTGAGCCAAGTGGGATTGGTGTCATGATCATTACCTGGCAGTATCATCAAGATTGGGTGAAAAAATGTTTGCTGAGATTTCAGGAAACTCGTAGTTTTTTGGAAGCTTGGCAACCCCTTTCAATGAAAGTGATTCTCGTCAGTCTCTGCTTGGGCTACTTCGATAGGACACCAACCATAGCGATAGAACTTGGAACTACATTATTGTGCCTAGTTTCAAAGAGCTAGCACAAACCGTGTTTGATTTAGAGTTCCAACTACGTGTATCCATATAGGAGAAACAGAGTGAAACCTAAACATGAAAAGGGTTACTGCAAAGGAACGGTTTAACCTAGAAGAATGAAATTTGGTGAGCCAGGTGGGATTGGTGTACTGATCATTACCTGCAAGTATCATCAAGATTGGGTGAAAAAAATGTTTGCTGAGATTTCAGGAAACTCGTAGTTTTTTGGAAGCTTGGCAACCCCTTTCAATGAAAGTGATTCTCGTCAGTCTCTGCTTGGGGCTACTTCAATAGGACACCAACCATAGCGATAGAACTAGGAACTACATTATTGTGCCAAGTTTCAAAGAGCTAGCACAAACTGTTTTGATTTAGAGTTCCAACTACATGTATCCATATAGGAGAAAACAGAGTGAAACCTAAACATGAAAACGGTTACTGCAAAGGAACGGTTTAACCTAGAAGAACGAAATTTGCTGAGCCAAGTGGGATTGGTGTACTGATCATTACCGGCCAGTATCATCAAGATTGGGTGAAAAAATGTTTGCTGAGATTTCAGGAAACTCGTAGTTTTTTGGAAGCTTGGCAACCCCTTTCAATGAAAGTGATTCTCGTCAGTCTCTGCTTGGGGCTACTTCGATAGGACACCAACCATAGCGATAGAACTTGGAACTACATTATTGTGCCAAGTTTCAAAGAGCTAGCACAAACCGTGTTTGATTTAGAGTTCCAACTACATGTATCCATATAGGAGAAAACAGAGTGAAACCTAAACATGAAAACGGTTACTGCAAAGGAACGGTTTAACCTAGAAGAACGAAATTTGGTGAGCCAAGTGGGATTGGTGTACTGATCATTACCTGCCAGTATCATCAAGTTTGGGTGAAAAAATCTTTGCTTAGATTTCCGGAAACTCGTAGTTTTTGGAAGCTTGGCAACCCCTTTCAATGAAAGTGATTCTCGTCAGTCTCTGCTTGGGGCTACTTCGATAGGACACCAATCATAGCGATAGAACTTGGAACTACATTATTGTGCCAAGTTTCAAAGAGCTAGCACAAACCGTGTTTGATTTAGAGTTCCAACTACATGTATCCATATAGGAGAAAACAGAGTGAAACCTAAACATGAAAACGGTTACTGCAAAGGAACGGTTTAACCTAGAAGAACGAAATTTGGTGAGCCAAGTGGGATTGGTGTACTGATCATTACCTGCCAGTATCATCAAGATTGGGTGAAAAAATGTTTGCTGAGATTTCAGGAAACTCCTAGTTTTTTGGAAGCTTGGCAACCCCTTTCAATGAAAGTGATTCTCGTCAGTCTCTGCTTGGGGCTACTTCAATAGGACACCAACCAGAGCGATAGAACTTGGAACTACATTATTGTGCCAAGTTTCAAAGAGCTAGCACAAACCGTGTTTGATTTAGAGTTCCAACTACATGTATCCATATAGGAGAAAACAGAGTGAAACCTAAACATGAAAACGATTACTGCAAAGGAACGGTTTAACCTACAAGAACGAAATTTGGTGAGCCAAGTGGGATTGGTGTCATGATCATTACCTGCCAGTATCATCAAGATTGGGTGAAAAAATATTTGCTGAGTTTTCAGGAAACTCGAAGTTTTTTGGAAGCTTGGCAACCCCTTTCAATGAAAGTGATACTCGTCAGTCTCTGCTTGGGGCTACTTCGATAGGACACCAACCATAGCGATAGAACTTGGAACTACATTATTGTGCCTAGTTTCAAAGAGCTAGCACAAACCGTGTTTGATTTAGAGTTCCAACTACGTGTATCGATATAGGAGAAAACAGAGTGAAACCTAAATATGAAAAGTGTTACTGCAAAGGAACGGTTTTAACCTAGAAGAACGAAATTTGGTGAGCCAAGTGGGATTGGTGTACTGATCATTACCTGCAAGTATCATCAAGATTGGGTGAAAAAATGTTTGCTGAGATTTCAGGAAACTCGTAGTTTTTTGGAAGCTTGGCAACCCCTTTCAATGAAAGTGATTCTCGTCAGTCTCTGCTTGGGGCTACTTCAATAGGACACCAACCATAGCGATAGAACTTGGAACTACATTATTGTGCCAAGTTTCAAAGAGCTAGCACAAACCGTGTTTGATTTAGAGTTCCAACTACATGTATCCATATAGGAGAAAACAGAGTGAAACCTAAACATGAAAACGGTTACTGCAAAGGAACGGTTTATCCTAGAAGAACGAAATTTGGTGAGCCAAGTGGGATTGGTGTACTGATCATTACCTGCCAGTATCATCAAGATTGGGTGAAAAAATGTTTGCTGAGATTTCAGGAAACTCGTAGTTTTTTCGAAGCTTGGCAACCCCTTTCAATGAAAGTGATTCTCGTCAGTCTCTGCTTGGGGCTACTTCAATAGGACATCAACCATAGCGATAGAACTTGGAACTACATTATTGTGCCAAGTTTCAAAGAGCTAGCACAAACTGTTTTGATTTAGAGTTCCAACTACATGTATCCATATAGGAGAAAACAGAGTGAAACCTAAACATGAAAACGGTTACTGCTATGGAACGGTTTAACCTAGAAGAATGAAATTTGGTGAGACAAGTGGGATTGGTGTACTGATCATTACCTGCAAGTATCATCAAGATTGGGTGAAAAAATATTTGCTGAGATTACAGGAAACTCGTAGTTTTTTGGAAGCTTGGCAACCCCTTTCAATGAAAGTGATTCTCGTCAGTCTCTGCTTGGGGCTACTTCGATAGGACACCAATCATAGCGATAGAACTTGGAACTATATTATTGTGCCAAGTTTCAAAGAGCTAGCACAAACCGTGTTTGATTTAGAGTTCCAACTACGTGTATCCATATAGGAGAAAACAGAGTGAAACCTAAACATGAAAACGGTTACTGCAAAGGAACGGTTTAACCAAGAAGAACGAAATTTGGTGAGCCAAGTGGGATTGGTGTACTGATCATTACCTGCCAGTATCATGAAGATTGGGTGAAAAAATGTTTGCTGAGATTTCAGGAAACTCGTAGTTTTTTGGAAGCTTGGCAACCCCTTTCAATGAATGTGATTCTCGTCAGTCTCTGCTTGGGGCTACTTCAATAGGACACCGACCATAGCGATAGAACTTGGAACTACATTATTGTGCCAAGTTTCAAAGAGCTAGCACAAACCGTGTTTGATTTAGAGTTCCAACTACATGTATCCATATAGGAGAAAACAGAGTGAAACTTAAACATGAAAACGGTTACTGCTACGGAACGGTTTAACCTAGAAGAACGAAATTTGGTGAGCCAAGTGGGATTGGTGTCATGATCATTACCTGCCAGTATCATCAAGATTGGGTGAAAAAATGTTTGCTGAGATTTCAGGAAACTCGTAGTTTTTTCGAAGCTTGGCAACCCCTTTCAATGAAAGTGATTCTCCTCAGTCTCTGCTTGGGGCTAGTTCAATTAGACACCAACCATAGCGATAGAACATGGAACTACATTATTGTGCCAAGTTTCAAAGAGCTAGCACAAACCGTTTTTGATTTAGTGTTCCAACTACATGTATCCATATAGGAGAAAAACAGAGTGAAACCTAAACATGAAAAAGGTTACTGCAAAGGAACGGTTTAACCTAGAAGAACGAAATTTGGTGAGCCAAGTGGGATTGGTGTCATGATCATTACCTGGCAGTATCATCAAGATTGGGTGAAAAAAATGTTTGCTGAGATTTCAGGAAACTCGTAGTTTTTTGGAAGCTTGGCAACCCCTTTCAATGAAAGTGATTCTCGTCAGTCTCTGCTTGGGGCTACTTCGATAGGACACCAACCATAGCGATAGAACTTGGAACTACATTATTGTGCCTAGTTTCAAAGAGCTAGCACAAACCGTGTTTGATTTAGAGTTCCAACTACGTGTATCCATATAGGAGAAAACAGAGTGAAACCTAAACATGAAAAGGGTTACTGCAAAGGAACGGTTTAACCTAGAAGAATGAAATTTGGTGAGCCAGGTGGGATTGGTGTACTGATCATTACCTGCAAGTATCATCAAGATTGGGTGAAAAAATGTTTGCTGAGATTTCAGGAAACTCGTAGTTTTTTGGAAGCTTGGCAACCCCTTTCAATGAAAGTGATTCTCGTCAGTCTCTGCTTGGGGCTACTTCAATAGGACACCAACCATAGCGATAGAACTAGGAACTACATTATTGTGCCAAGTTTCAAAGAGCTAGCACAAACTGTTTTGATTTAGAGTTCCAACTACATGTATCCATATAGGAGAAAACAGAGTGAAACCTAAACATGAAAACGGTTACTGCAAAGGAACGGTTTAACCTAGAAGAACGAAATTTGCTGAGCCAAGTGGGATTGGTGTACTGATCATTACCGGCCAGTATCATCAAGATTGGGTGAAAAAATGTTTGCTGAGATTTCAGGAAACTCGTAGTTTTTTGGAAGCTTGGCAACCCCTTTCAATGAAAGTGATTCTCGTCAGTCTCTGCTTGGGGCTACTTCGATAGGACACCAACCATAGCGATAGAACTTGGAACTACATTATTGTGCCAAGTTTCAAAGAGCTAGCACAAACCGTGTTTGATTTAGAGTTCCAACTACATGTATCCATATAGGAGAAAACAGAGTGAAACTTAAACATGAAAACGGTTACTGCTACGGAACGGTTTAACCTAGAAGAACGAAATTTGGTGAGCCAAGTGGGATTGGTGTCATGATCATTACCTGCCAGTATCATCAAGATTGGGTGAAAAAATGTTTGCTGAGATTTCAGGAAACTCGTAGTTTTTTCGAAGCTTGGCAACCCCTTTCAATGAAAGTGATTCTCCTCAGTCTCTGCTTGGGGCTAGTTCAATTAGACACAAACCATAGCGATAGAACATGGAACTACATTATTGTGCCAAGTTTCAAAGAGCTAGCACAAACCGTTTTTGATTTAGAGTTCCAACTACATGTATCCATATAGGAGAAAACAGAGTGAAACCTAAACATGAAAAAGGTTACTGCAAAGGAACGGTTTAACCTAGAAGAACGAAATTTGGTGAGCCAAGTGGGATTGGTGTCATGATCATTACCTGGCAGTATCATCAAGATTGGGTGAAAAAATGTTTGCTGAGATTTCAGGAAACTCGTAGTTTTTTGGAAGCTTGGCAACCCCTTTCAATGAAAGTGATTCTCGTCAGTCTCTGCTTGGGGCTACTTCGATAGGACACCAACCATAGCGATAGAACTTGGAACTACATTATTGTGCCTAGTTTCAAAGAGCTAGCACAAACCGTGTTTGATTTAGAGTTCCAACTACGTGTATCCATATAGGAGAAAACAGAGTGAAACCTAAACATGAAAAGGGTTACTGCAAAGGAACGGTTTAACCTAGAAGAATGAAATTTGGTGAGCCAGGTGGGATTGGTGTAATGATCATTACCTGCAAGTATCATCAAGATTGGGTGAAAAAATGTTTGCTGAGATTTCAGGAAACTCGTAGTTTTTTGGAAGCTTGGCAACCCCTTTCAATGAAAGTGATTCTCGTCAGTCTCTGCTTGGGGCTACTTCAATAGGACACCAACCATAGCGATAGAACTAGGAACTACATTATTGTGCCAAGTTTCAAAGAGCTAGCACAAACCGTGTTTGATTTAGAGTTCCAACTACATGTATCCATATAGGAGAAAACAGAGTGAAACCTAAACATGAAAAACGGTTACTGCAAAGGAACGGTTTAACCTAGAAGAACGAAATTTGCTGAGCCAAGTGGGATTGGTGTACTGATCATTACCGGCCAGTATCATCAAGATTGGGTGAAAAAATGTTTGCTGAGATTTCAGGAAACTCGTAGTTTTTTGGAAGCTTGGCAACCCCTTTCAATGAAAGTGATTCTCGTCAGTCTCTGCTTGGGGCTAGTTCAATTAGACACAAACCATAGCGATAGAACATGGAACTACATTATTGTGCCAAGTTTCAAAGAGCTAGCACAAACCGTTTTTGATTTAGAGTTCCAACTACATGTATCCATATAGGAGAAAACAGAGTGAAACCTAAACATGAAAACGGTTACTGCAAAGGAACGGTTTAACCTAGAAGAACGAAATTTGGTGAGCCAAGTGGGATTGGTGTACTGATCATTACCTGCCAGTATCATCAAGTTTGGGTGAAAAAATGTTTGCTGAGATTTCCGGAAACTCGTAGTTTTTTGGAAGCTTGGCAACCCCTTTCAATGAAAGTGATTCTCGTCAGTCTCTGCTTGGGGCTACTTCAATAGGACACCAACCATAGCGATAGAACTTGGAACTACATTATTGTGCCAAGTTTCAAAGAGCTAGCACAAACCGTGTTTGATTTAGAGTTCCAACTACATGTATCCATATAGGAGAAAACAGAGTGAAACCTAAACATGAAAACGGTTACTGCTACGGAACGGTTTATCCTAGAAGAACGAAATTTGGTGAGCCAAGTGGGATTGGTGTCATGATCATTACCTGCCAGTATCATCAAGATTGGGTGAAAAAATGTTTGCTGAGATTTCAGGAAACTCGTAGTTTTTTCGAAGCTTGGCAACCCCTTTCAATGAAAGTGATTCTCCTCAGTCTCTGCTTGGGGCTAGTTCAATTAGACACAAACCATAGCGATAGAACATGGAACTACATTATTGTGCCAAGTTTCAAAGAGCTAGCACAAACCGTTTTTGATTTAGAGTTCCAACTACATGTATCCATATAGGAGAAAACAGAGTGAAACCTAAACATGAAAAAGGTTACTGCAAAGGAACGGTTTAACCTAGAAGAACGAAATTTGGTGAGCCAAGTGGGATTGGTGTCATGATCATTACCTGGCAGTATCATCAAGATTGGGTGAAAAAATGTTTGCTGAGATTTCAGGAAACTCGTAGTTTTTTGGAAGCTTGGCAACCCCTTTCAATGAAAGTGATTCTCGTCAGTCTCTGCTTGGGGCTACTTCGATAGGACACCAACCATAGCGATAGAACTTGGAACTACATTATTGTGCCGAGTTTCAAAGAGCTAGCACAAACCGTGTTTGATTTAGAGTTCCAACTACGTGTATCCATATAGGAGAAAACAGAGTGAAACCTAAACATGAAAAGGGTTACTGCAAAGGAACGGTTTAACCTAGAAGAATGAAATTTGGTGAGCCAGGTGGGATTGGTGTAATGATCATTACCTGCAAGTATCATCAAGATTGGGTGAAAAAATGTTTGCTGAGATTTCAGGAAACTCGTAGTTTTTTGGAAGCTTGGCAACCCCTTTCAATGAAAGTGATTCTCGTCAGTCTCTGCTTGGGGCTACTTCAATAGGACACCAACCATAGCGATAGAACTAGGAACTACATTATTGTGCCAAGTTTCAAAGAGCTAGCACAAACCGTGTTTGATTTAGAGTTCCAACTACATGTATCCATATAGGAGAAAACAGAGTGAAACCTAAACATGAAAACGGTTACTGCAAAGGAACGGTTTAACCTAGAAGAACGAAATTTGCTGAGCCAAGTGGGATTGGTGTACTGATCATTACCGGCCAGTATCATCAAGATTGGGTGAAAAAATGTTTGCTGAGATTTCAGGAAACTCGTAGTTTTTTGGAAGCTTGGCAACCCCTTTCAATGAAAGTGATTCTCGTCAGTCTCTGCTTGGGGCTAGTTCAATTAGACACAAACCATAGCGATAGAACATGGAACTACATTATTGTGCCAAGTTTCAAAGAGCTAGCACAAACCGTTTTTGATTTAGAGTTCCAACTACATGTATCCATATAGGAGAAAACAGAGTGAAACCTAAACATGAAAACGGTTACTGCAAAGGAACGGTTTAACCTAGAAGAACGAAATTTGGTGAGCCAAGTGGGATTGGTGTACTGATCATTACCTGCCAGTATCATCAAGTTTGGGTGAAAAAATGTTTGCTGAGATTTCCGGAAACTCGTAGTTTTTTGGAAGCTTGGCAACCCCTTTCAATGAAAGTGATTCTCGTCAGTCTCTGCTTGGGGCTACTTCAATAGGACACCAACAATAGCGATAGAACTTGGAACTACATTATTCTGCCAAGTTTCAAAGAGCTAGCACAAACCGTGTTTGATTTAGAGTTCCAACTACATGTATCCATATAGGAGAAAACAGAGTGAAACCTAAACATGAAAACGGTTACTGCAAAGGAACGGTTTATCCTAGAAGAACGAAATTTGGTGAGCCAAGTGGGATTGGTGTACTGATCATTACTTGCCAGTATCATCAAGATTGGGTGAAAAAATGTTTGCTGAGATTTCAGGAAACTCGTAGTTTTTCGAAGCTTGGCAACCCCTTTCAATGAAAGTGATTCTCGTCAGTCTCTGCTTGGGGCTACTTCAATAGGGACATCAACCATAGCGATAGAACTTGGAACTACATTATTGTGCCAAGTTTCAAAGAGCTAGCACAAACTGTTTTGATTTAGAGTTCCAACTACATGTATCCATAGAGGAGAAAACAGAGTGAAACCTAATCATGAAAACGGTTACTGCTACGGAACGGTTTAACCTAGAAGAATGAAATTTGGTGAGACAAGTGGGATTGGTGTACTGATCATTACCTGCAAGTATCATCAAGATTGGGTGAAAAAATATTTGCTGAGATTACAGGAAACTCGTAGTTTTTTGGAAGCTTGGCAACCCCTTTCAATGAAAGTGATTCTCGTCAGTCTCTGCTTGGGGCTACTTCGATAGGACACCAATCATAGCGATAGAACTTGGAACTACATTATTGTGCCAAGTTTCAAAGAGCTAGCACAAACCGTGTTTGATTTAGAGTTCCAAATACGTGTATCCATATAGGAGAAAACAGAGTGAAACCTAAACATGAAAACGGTTACTGCAAAGGAACGGTTTAACCTAGAAGAACGAAATTTGGTGAGCCAAGTGGGATTGGTGTACTGATCATTACCTGCCAGTATCATGAAGATTGGGTGAAAAAATGTTTGCTGAGATTTCAGGAAACTCGTAGTTTTTTGGAAGCTTGGCAACCCCTTTCAATGAATGTGATTCTCGTCAGTCTCTGCTTGGGGCTACTTCGATAGGACACCAACCATAGCGATAGAACTTGGAACTACATTATTGTGCCTACTTTCAAAGAGCTAGCACAAACCGTGTTTGATTTAGAGTTCCAACTACATGTATCCATATAGGAGAAAACAGAGTGAAACCTAAACATGAAAAGGGTTACTGCAAAGGAACGGTTTAACCTAGAAGAACGAAATTTGGTGAGCCAAGTGGGATTGGTGTACTGATCATTACCTGCCAGTATCATCAAGATTGGGTGAAAAAATGTTTGCTGAGATTTCAGGAAACTCGTAGTTTTTTGGAAGCTTGGCAACCCCTTTCAATGAAAGTGATTCTCGTCAGTCTCTGCTTGGGGCTACTTCAATATTACACCAACCATAGCGATAGAACTTGGAACTACATTATTGTGCCAAGTTTCAAAGAGCTAGCACAAACCGTGTTTGATTTAGAGTTCCAACTACATATATCCATATAGGAGAAAACAGAGTGAAACCTAAACATGAAAACGGTTACTGCAAAGGAACGGTTTAACCTTGAAGATCGAAATTTGGTGAGCCAAGTGGGATTGGTGTACTGATCATTACCTGCAAGTATCATCAAGATTGGGTGAAAAAATGTTTGCTGAGATTTCAGGAAACTCGTAGTTTTTTGGAAACTTTCAACCCCTTTCAATGAAAGTGATTCTCGTCAGTCTCTGCTTGGGGCTACATCAATAGGACATCAACCATAGCTATAGAACATGGAACTACATTATTGTGCCAAGTTTCAAAGAGCTAGCACAAACTGTTTTGATTTAGAGTTCCAACTACATGTATCCATATAGGAGAAAACAGAGTGAAACCTAAACATTAAAAGGGTTACTGCAAAGGAACGGTTTAACCTAGGAGAACGAAATTTGGTGAGCCAAGTGGGATTGGTGTACTGATCATTACCTGCCAGTATCATCAAGTTTGGGTGAAAAAATGTTTGCTGAGATTTCAGTAAACTCGTAGTTTTTTGGAAGCTTGGCAACCCCTTTCAATGAAAGTGATTCTCGTCAGTCTCTGCTTGGGGCTACTTCGATAGGACACCAATCATAGCGATAGAACTTGGAACTACATTATTGTGCCAAGTTTCAAAGAGCTAGCACAAACCGTGTTTGATTTAGAGTTCCAACTACATGTATCCATATAGGAGAAAACAGAGTGAAACCTAAACATGAAAACGGTTACTGCAAAGGAACGGTTTAACCTAGAAGAACGAAATTTGGTGAGCCAAGTGGGATTGGTGTACTGATCATTACCTGCCAAGTATCATCAAGATTGGGTGAAAAAATGTTTGCTGAGATTTCAGGAAACTCGTAGTTTTTTGGAAGCTTGGCAACCCCTTTCAATGAAAGTGATTCTCGTCAGTCTCTGCTTGGGGCTACTTCAATAGGACACCAACCATAGCGATAGAACTTGGAACTACATTATTGTGCCAAGTTTCAAAGAGCTAGCACAAACTGTTTTTGATTTAGAGTTCCAACTACATGTATCCATATAGGAGAAAACAGAGTGAAACCTAAACATGAAAACGGTTACTGCTACGGAACGGTTTAACCTAGAAGAATGAAATTTGGTGAGACAAGTGGGATTGGTGTACTGATCATTACCTGCAAGTATCATCAAGATTGGGTGAAGAAATATTTGCTGAGATTTCAGGAAACTCGTAATTTTTTGGAAGCTTGGCAACCCCTTTCAATGAAAGTGATTCTCGTCAGTCTCTGCTTGGGGCTACTTCGATAGGACACCAATCATAGTGATAGAACTTGGAACTACATTATTGTGCCAAGTTTCAAAGAGCTAGCACAAACCGTGTTTGATTTAGAGTTCCAACTACGTGTATCCATATAGGAGAAAACAGAGTGAAACCTAAACATGAAAACGGTTACTGCAAAGGAACGGTTTAACCTAGAAGAATGAAATTTGGTGAGCCAAGTGGGATTGGTGTACTGATCATTACCTGCCAGTATCATCAAGATTGGGTGAAAAAATGTTTGCTGAGATTTCAGGAAACTCGTAGTTTTTTCGAAGCTTGGCAACCCCTTTCAATGAAAGTGATTCTCGTCAGTCTCTGCTTCGGGCTAGTTCAATTAGACACAAACCATAGCGATAGAACATGGAACTACATTATTGTGCCAAGTTTCAAAGAGCTAGCACAAACCGTTTTTGATTTAGAGTTCCAACTACATGTATCCATATAGGAGAAAACAGAGTGAAATCTAAACATGAAAACGGTTACTGCAAAGGAACGGTTTAACCTAGAAGAACGAAATTTGGTGAGCCAAGTGGGATTGGTGTACTGATCATTACCTGCCAGTATCATCAAGTTTGGGTGAAAAAATGTTTGCTGAGATTTCAGTAAACTCGTAGTTTTTTGGAAGCTTGGCAACCCCTTTCAATGAAAGTGATTCTCGTCAGTCTCTGCTTGGGGCTACTTCGATAGGACACCAATCATAGCGATAGAACTTGGAACTACATTATTGTTCCAAGTTTCAAAGAGCTAGCACAAACCGTGTTTGATTTAGAGTTCCAACTACATGTATCCATATAGGAGAAAACAGAGTGAAACCTAAACATGAAAACGGTTACTGCAAAGGAACGGTTTAACCTTGAAGAACGAAATTTGGTGAGCCAAGTGGGATTGGTGTACTGATCATTACCTGCCAGTATCATCAAGATTGGGTGAAAAAATGTTTGCTGAGATTTCAGGAAACTCGTAGTTTTTTGGAAGCTTGGCAACCCCTTTCTATGAAAGTGATTCTCGTCAGTCTCTGCTTGGGGCTACTTCAATAGGACATCAACCATAGCGATAGAACTTGGAACTACATTATTGTGCCAAGTTTCAAAGAGCTAGCACAAACTGTTTTGATTTAGAGTTCCAACTACATGTATCCATATAGGAGAAAACAGAGTGAAACCTAAACATGAAAACGGTTACTGCAAAGGAACGGTTTAACCTAGAAGAATGAAATTTGGTGAGCCAAGTGGGATTAGTGTACTGATCATTACCTGCAAGTATCATCAAGATTGGGTGAAAAAATATTTGCTGAGATTACAGGAAACTCGTAGTTTTTTGGAAGCTTGGCAACCCCTTTCAATGAAAGTGATTCTCGTCAGTCTCTGCTTGGGGCTACTTCGATAGGACACCAATCATAGCGATAGAACTTGGAACTACATTATTGTGCCAAGTTTCAAAGAGCTAGCACAAACCGTGTTTGATTTAGAGTTCCAACTACGTGTATCCATATAGGAGAAAACAGAGTGAAACCTAAACATGAAAACGGTTACTGCAAAGGAACGGTTTAACCTAGAAGAACGAAATTTGGTGAGCCAAGTGGGATTGGTGTACTGATCATTACCTGCCAGTATCATCAAGATTGGGTGAAAAAATGTTTGCTGAGATTTCAGGAAACTCGTAGTTTTTTGGAAGCTTGGCAACCCCTTTCAATGAAAGTGATTCTCGTCAGTCTCTGCTTGGGGCTACTTCAATAGGACACCAACCATAGCGATAGAACTTGGAACTACATTATTGTGCCAAGTTTCAAAGAGCTAGCACAAACCGTGTTTGAATTAGAGTTCCAACTACATGTATCCATATAGGAGAAAACAGAGTGAAACCTAAACATGAAAAGGGTTACTGCAAAGGAACGGTTTAACCTAGAAGAACGAAATTTGGTGAGCCAAGTGGGATTGGTGTCATGATCATTACCTGCCAGTATCATCAAGATTGGGTGAAAAAATGTTTGCTGAGATTTCAGGAAACTCGTAGTTTTTTGGAAGCTTGGCAACCCCTTTCAATGAAAGTGATTCTCGTCAGTCTCTGCTTGGGGCTACTTCAATAGGACACCAACCATAGCGATAGAACTAGGAACTACATTATTGTGCCAAGTTTCAAAGAGCTAGCACAAACCGTGTTTGATTTAGAGTTCCAACTACATGTATCCTTATAGGAGAAAACAGAGTGAAACCTAAACATGAAAACGGTTACTGCAAAGGAACGGTTTAACCTAGAAGAACGAAATTTGCTGAGCCAAGTGGGATTGGTGTACTGATCATTACCGGCCAGTATCATCAAGATTGGGTGAAAAAATGTTTGCTGAGATTTCAGGAAACTCGTAGTTTTTTGGAAGCTTGGCAACCCCTTTCAATGAAAGTGATTCTCGTCAGTCTCTGCTTGGGGCTAGTTCAATTAGACACAAACCATAGCGATAGAACATGGAACTACATTATTGTGCCAAGTTTCAAAGAGCTAGCACAAACCGTTTTTGATTTAGAGTTCCAACTACATGTATCCATATAGGAGAAAACAGAGTGAAACCTAAACATGAAAACGGTTACTGCAAAGGAACGGTTTAACCTAGAAGAACGAAATTTGGTGAGCCAAGTGGGATTGGTGTACTGATCATTACCTGCCAGTATCATCAAGTTTGGGTGAAAAAATCTTTGCTTAGATTTCCGGAAACTCGTAGTTTTTTGGAAGCTTGGCAACCCCTTTCAATGAAAGTGATTCTCATCAGTCTCTGCTTGGTGCTACTTCGATAGGACACCAATCATAGCGATAGAACTTGGAACTACATTATTGTGCCAAGTTTCAAAGAGCTAGCACAAACCGTGTTTGATTTAGAGTTCCAACTACATGTATCCATATAGGAGAGAACAGAGTGAAACCTAAACATGAAAACGGTTACTGCAAAGGAACGGTTTAACCTAGAAGAACGAAATTTGGTGAGCCAAGTGGGATTGGTGTCATGATCATTACCTGCCAGTATCATCAAGATTGGGTGAAAAAATGTTTGCTGAGTTTTCAGGAAACTCGAAGTTTTTTGGAAGCTTGGCAACCCCTTTCAATGAAAGTGATTCTCGTCAGTCTCTGCTTGGGGCTACTTCGATAGGACACCAACCATAGCGATAGAACTTGGAACTACATTATTGTGCCTAGTTTCAAAGAGCTAGCACAAACCGTGTTTGATTTAGAGTTCCAACTACGTGTATCGATATAGGAGAAAACAGAGTGAAACCTAAATATGAAAAGTGTTACTGCAAAGGAACGGTTTAACCTAGAAGAACGAAATTTGGTGAGCCAAGTGGGATTGGTGTACTGATCATTACCTGCAAGTATCATCAAGATTGGGTGAAAAAATGTTTGCTGCGATTTCAGGAAACTCGTAGTTTTTTGGAAGCTTGGCAACCCCTTTCAATGAAAGTGATTCTCGTCAGTCTCTGCTTGGGGCTACTTCAATAGGACACCAACCATAGCGATAGAACTTGGAACTACATTATTGTGCCAAGTTTCAAAGAGCTAGCACAAACCGTGTTTGATTTAGAGTTCCAACTACATGTATCCATATAGGAGAAAACAGAGTGAAACCTAAACATGAAAACGGTTACTGCAAAGGAACGGTTTATCCTAGAAGAACGAAATTTGGTGAGCCAAGTGGGATTGGTGTACTGATCATTACCTGCCAGTATCATCAAGATTGGGTGAAAAAATGTTTGCTGAGATTTCAGGAAACTCGTAGTTTTTTGGAAGCTTGGCAACCCCTTTCAATGAAAGTGATTCTCGTCAGTCTCTGCTTGGGGCTACTTCAATAGGACATCAACCATAGCGATAGAACTTGGAACTACATTATTGTGCCAAGTTTCAAAGAGCTAGCACAAACTGTTTTGATTTAGAGTTCCAACTACATGTATCCATATAGGAGAAAACAGAGTGAAACCTAAACATGAAAACGGTTACTGCTATGGAACGGTTTAACCTAGAAGAATGAAATTTGGTGAGACAAGTGGGATTGGTGTACTGATCATTACCTGCAAGTATCATCAAGATTGGGTGAAAAAATATTTGCTGAGATTACAGGAAACTCGTAGTTTTTTGGAAGCTTGGCAACCCCTTTCAATGAAAGTGATTCTCGTCAGTCTCTGCTTGGGGCTACTTCGATAGGACACCAATCATAGCGATAGAACTTGGAAGTACATTATTGTGCCAAGTTTCAAAGAGCTAGCACAAACCGTGTTTGATTTAGAGTTCCAACTACGTGTATCCATATAGGAGAAAACAGAGTGAAACCTAAACATGAAAACGGTTACTGCAAAGGAACGGTTTAACCAAGAAGAACGAAATTTGGTGAGCCAAGTGGGATTGGTGTACTGATCATTACCTGCCAGTATCATGAAGATTGGGTGAAAAAATGTTTGCTGAGATTTCAGGAAACTCGTAGTTTTTTGGAAGCTTGGCAACCCCTTTCAATGAATGTGATTCTCGTCAGTCTCTGCTTGGGGCTACTTCGATCGGACACCAACCATAGCGATAGAACTTGGAACTACATTATTGTGCCTAGTTTCAAAGAGCTAGCACAAACCGTGTTTGATTTAGAGTTCCAACTACATGTATCCATATAGGAGAAAACAGAGTGAAACCTAAACATGAAAACGGTTACTGCTACGGAACGGTTTAACCTAGAAGAATGAAATTTGGTGAGACAAGTGGGATTGGTGTACTGATCATTACCTGCAAGTATCATCAAGATTGGGTGAAGAAATATTTGCTGAGATTTCAGGAAACTCGTAATTTTTTGGAAGCTTGGCAACCCCTTTCAATGAAAGAGATTCTCGTCAGTCTCTGCTTGGGGCTACTTCAATAGGACACCAATCATAGCGATAGAACTTGGAACTACATTATTGTGCCAAGTTTCAAAGAGCTAGCACAAACCGTGTTTGATTTAGAGTTCCAACTACATGTATCCATATAGGAGAAAACAGAGTGAAACCTAAACATGAAAACGGTTACTGCAAATTAACGGTTTAACCTAGAAGAACGAAATTTGGTGAGCCAAGTGGGATTGGTGTACTGATCATTACCTGCCAGTATCATCAAGATTGGGTGAAAAAATGTTTGCTGAGATTTCAGGAAACTCGTAGTTTTCTGGAAGCTTGGCAACCCATTCAATCAAAGTGATTCTCGTCAGTCTCTGCTTGGGGCTACTTCAATAGGACACCAACCATAGCGATAGAACTTGGAACTACATTATTGTGCCAAGTTTCAAAGAGCTAGCACAAACCGTGTTTGAACTAGAGTTCCAACTACATGTATCCATATAGGAGAAAACAGAGTGAAACCTAAACATGAAAACGGTTACTGCAAAGGAACGGTTTAACCTAGAAGAACGAAATTTGGTGAGCCAAGTGGGATTGGTGTCATGATCATTACCTGGCAGTATCATCAAGATTGGGTGAAAAAATGTTTGCTGAGATTTCCGGAAACTCGTAGTTTTCTGGAAGCTTGGCAACCCATTCAATCAAAGTGATTCTCGTCAGTCTCTGCTTGGGGCTACTTCAATAGGACACCAACCATAGCGATAGAACTTGGAACTACATTATTGTGCCAAGTTTCAAAGAGCTAGCACAAACCGTGTTTGATTTAGAGTTCCAACTCCATGTATCCATATAGGAGAAAACAGAGTGAAACCTAAACATGAAAACGGTTACTGCAAAGGAACGGTTTAACCTAGAAGAACGAAATTTGCTGAGCCAAGTGGGATTGGTGTACTGATCATTACCGGCCAGTATCATCAAGATTGGGTGAAAAAATGTTTGCTGAGATTTCAGGAAACTCGTAGTTTTTTGGAAGCTTGGCAACCCCTTTCAATGAAAGTGATTCTCGTCAGTCTCTGCTTGGGGCTAGTTCAATTAGACACAAACCATAGCGATAGAACATGGAACTACATTATTGTGCCAAGTTTCAAAGAGCTAGCACAAACCGTTTTTGATTTAGAGTTCCAACTACATGTATCCATATAGGAGAAAACAGAGTGAAACCTAAACATGAAAACGGTTACTGCAAAGGAACGGTTTAACCTAGAAGAACGAAATTTGGTGAGCCAAGTGGGATTGGTGTACTGATCATTACCTGCCAGTATCATCAAGTTTGGGTGAAAAAATCTTTGCTTAGATTTCCGGAAACTCGTAGTTTTTTGGAAGCTTGGCAACCCCTTTCAATGAAAGTGATTCTCATCAGTCTCTGCTTGGTGCTACTTCGATAGGACACCAATCATAGCGATAGAACTTGGAACTACATTATTGTGCCAAGTTTCAAAGAGCTAGCACAAACCGTGTTTGATTTAGAGTTCCAACTACATGTATCCATATAGGAGAGAACAGAGTGAAACCTAAACATGAAAACGGTTACTGCAAAGGAACGGTTTAACCTAGAAGAACGAAATTTGGTGAGCCAAGTGGGATTGGTGTACTGATCATTACCTGCCAGTATCATCAAGATTGGGTGAAAAAATGTTTGCTGAGATTTCAGGAAACTCCTAGTTTTTTGGAAGCTTGGCAACCCCTTTCAATGAAAGTGATTCTCGTCAGTCTCTGCTTGGGGCTATTTCAATAGGACACCAACCAGAGCGATAGAACTTGGAACTACATTATTGTGCCAAGTTTCAAAGAGCTAGCACAAACCGTGTTTGATTTAGAGTTCCAACTACATGTATCCATATAGGAGAAAACAGAGTGAAACCTAAACATGAAAACGGTTACTGCAAAGGAACGGTTTAACCTAGAAGAACGAAATTTGGTGAGCCAAGTGGGATTGGTGTCATGATCATTACCTGCCAGTATCATCAAGATTGGGTGAAAAAATGTTTGCTGAGTTTTCAGGAAACTCGAAGTTTTTTGGAAGCTTGGCAACCCCTTTCAATGAAAGTGATTCTCGTCAGTCTCTGCTTGGGGCTACTTCGATAGGACACCAACCATAGCGATAGAACTTGGAACTACATTATTGTGCCTAGTTTCAAAGAGCTAGCACAAACCGTGTTTGATTTAGAGTTCCAACTACGTGTATCGATATAGGAGAAAACAGAGTGAAACCTAAATATGAAAAGTGTTACTGCAAAGGAACGGTTTAACCTAGAAGAACGAAATTTGGTGAGCCAAGTGGGATTGGTGTACTGATCATTACCTGCAAGTATCATCAAGATTGGGTGAAAAAATGTTTGCTGAGATTTCAGGAAACTCGTAGTTTTTTGGAAGCTTGGCAACCCCTTTCAATGAAAGTGATTCTCGTCAGTCTCTGCTTGGGGCTACTTCAATAGGACACCAACCATAGCGATAGAACTTGGAAATACATTATTGTGCCAAGTTTCAAAGAGCTAGCACAAACCGTGTTTGATTTAGAGTTCCAACTACATGTATCCATATAGGAGAAAACAGAGTGAAACCTAAACATGAAAACGGTTACTGCAAAGGAACGGTTTATCCTAGAAGAACGAAATTTGGTGAGCCAAGTGGGATTGGTGTACTGATCATTACCTGCCAGTATCATCAAGATTGGGTGAAAAAATGTTTGCTGAGATTTCAGGAAACTCGTAGTTTTTTGGAAGCTTGGCAACCCCTTTCAATGAAAGTGATTCTCGTCAGTCTCTGCTTGGGGCTACTTCAATAGGACATCAACCATAGCGATAGAACTTGGAACTACATTATTGTGCCAAGTTTCAAAGAGCTAGCACAAACTGTTTTGATTTAGAGTTCCAACTACATGTATCCATATAGGAGAAAACAGAGTGAAACCTAAACATGAAAACGGTTACTGCTATGGAACGGTTTAACCTAGAAGAATGAAATTTGGTGAGACAAGTGGGATTGGTGTACTGATCATTACCTGCAAGTATCATCAAGATTGGGTGAAAAAATATTTGCTGAGATTACAGGAGGAAGCTTGGCAACCCCTTTCAATGAAAGTGATTCTCGTCAGTCTCTGCTTGGGGCTACTTCGATAGGACACCAATCATAGCGATAGAACTTGGAAGTACATTATTGTGCCAAGTTTCAAAGAGCTAGCACAAACCGTGTTTGATTTAGAGTTCCAACTACGTGTATCCATATAGGAGAAAACAGAGTGAAACCTAAACATGAAAACGGTTACTGCAAAGGAACGGTTTAACCAAGAAGAACGAAATTTGGTGAGCCAAGTGGGATTGGTGTACTGATCATTACCTGCCAGTATCATGAAGATTGGGTGAAAAAATGTTTGCTGAGATTTCAGGAAACTCGTAGTTTTTTGGAAGCTTGGCAACCCCTTTCAATGAATGTGATTCTCGTCAGTCTCTGCTTGGGGCTACTTCGATCGGACACCAACCATAGCGATAGAACTTGGAACTACATTATTGTGCCTAGTTTCAAAGAGCTAGCACAAACCGTGTTTGATTTAGAGTTCCAACTACATGTATCCATATAGGAGAAAACAGAGTGAAACCTAAACATGAAAACGGTTACTGCTACGGAACGGTTTAACCTAGAAGAATGAAATTTGGTGAGACAAGTGGGATTGGTGTACTGATCATTACCTGCAAGTATCATCAAGATTGGGTGAAGAAATATTTGCTGAGATTTCAGGAAACTCGTAATTTTTTGGAAGCTTGGCAACCCCTTTCAATGAAAGTGATTCTCGTCAGTCTCTGCTTGGGGCTACTTCGATAGGACACCAATCATAGCGATAGAACTTGGAACTACATTATTGTGCCAAGTTTCAAAGAGCTAGCACAAACCGTGTTTGATTTAGAGTTCCAACTACATGTATCCATATAGGAGAAAACAGAGTGAAACCTAAACATGAAAACGGTTACTGCAAATTAACGGTTTAACCTAGAAGAACGAAATTTGGTGAGCCAAGTGGGATTGGTGTACTGATCATTACCTGCCAGTATCATCAAGATTGGGTGAAAAAATGTTTGCTGAGATTTCAGGAAACTCGTAGTTTTTTGGAAGCTTGGCAACCCCTTTCAATGAAATTGATTCTCGTCAGTCTATGCTTGGGGCTACTTCAATAAGACACCAACCATAGCGATAGAACTTGGAACTACATTATTGTGCCAAGTTTCAAAGAGCTAGCACAAACCGTGTTTGAATTAGAGTTCCAACTACATGTATCCATATAGGAGAAAACAGAGTGAAACCTAAACATGAAAACGGTTACTGCAAAGGAACGGTTTAACCTAGAAGAACGAAATTTGGTGAGCCAAGTGGGATTGGTGTCATGATCATTACCTGCCAGTATCATCAAGATTGGGTGAAAAAATGTTTGCTGAGATTTCCGGAAACTCGTAGTTTTCTGGAAGCTTGGCAACCCATTCAATCAAAGTGATTCTCGTCAGTCTCTGCTTGGGGCTACTTCAATAGGACACCAACCATAGCGATAGAACTTGGAACTACATTATTGTGCCAAGTTTCAAAGAGCTAGCACAAACCGTGTTTGATTTAGAGTTCCAACTCCATGTATCCATATAGGAGAAAACAGAGTGAAACCTAAACATGAAAACGGTTACTGCAAAGGAACGGTTTAACCTTGAAGAACGAAATTTGGTGAGCCAAGTGGGATTGGTGTACTGATCATTACCTGCCAGTATCATCAAGATTGGGTGAAAAAATGTTTGCTGAGATTTCAGGAAACTCGTAGTTTTTTGGAAGCTTGGCAACCCCTTTCAATGAAAGTGATTCTCGTCAGTCTCTGCTTGGGGCTACTTCAATAGGACATCAACCATAGCGATAGAACTTGGAACTACATTATTGTGCCAAGTTTCAAAGAGCTAGCACAAACTGTTTTGATTTAGAGTTCCAACTACATGTATCCATATAGGAGAAAACAGAGTGAAACCTAAACATGAAAACGGTTACTGCAAAGGAACGGTTTAACCTAGAAGAATGAAATTTGGTGAGCCAAGTGGGATTAGTGTACTGATCATTACCTGCAAGTATCATCAAGATTGGGTGAAAAAATATTTGCTGAGATTACAGGAAACTCGTAGTTTTTTGGAAGCTTGGCAACCCCTTTCAATGAAAGTGATTCTCGTCAGTCTCTGCTTGGGGCTACTTCGATAGGACACCAATCATAGCGATAGAACTTGGAACTACATTATTGTGCCAAGTTTCAAAGAGCTAGCACAAACCGTGTTTGATTTAGAGTTCCAACTACGTGTATCCATATAGGAGAAAACAGAGTGAAACCTAAACATGAAAACGGTTACTGCAAAGGAACGGTTTAACCTAGAAGAACGAAATTTGGTGAGCCAAGTGGGATTGGTGTACTGATCATTACCTGCCAGTATCATCAAGATTGGGTGAAAAAATGTTTGCTGAGATTTCAGGAAACTCGTAGTTTTTTGGAAGCTTGGCAACCCCTTTCAATGAAAGTGATTCTCGTCAGTCTCTGCTTGGGGCTACTTCAATAGGACACCAACCATAGCGATAGAACTTGGAACTACATTATTGTGCCAAGTTTCAAAGAGCTAGCACAAACCGTGTTTGAATTAGAGTTCCAACTACATGTATCCATATAGGAGAAAACAGAGTGAAACCTAAACATGAAAAGGGTTACTGCAAAGGAACGGTTTAACCTAGAAGAACGAAATTTGGTGAGCCAAGTGGGATTGGTGTCATGATCATTACCTGCCAGTATCATCAAGATTGGGTGAAAAAATGTTTGCTGAGATTTCAGGAAACTCGTAGTTTTTTGGAAGCTTGGCAACCCCTTTCAATGAAAGTGATTCTCGTCAGTCTCTGCTTGGGGCTACTTCAATAGGACACCAACCATAGCGATAGAACTAGGAACTACATTATTGTGCCAAGTTTCAAAGAGCTAGCACAAACCGTGTTTGATTTAGAGTTCCAACTACATGTATCCTTATAGGAGAAAACAGAGTGAAACCTAAACATGAAAACGGTTACTGCTATGGAACGGTTTAACCTAGAAGAATGAAATTTGGTGAGACAAGTGGGATTGGTGTACTGATCATTACCTGCAAGTATCATCAAGATTGGGTGAAAAAATATTTGCTGAGATTACAGGAAACTCGTAGTTTTTTGGAAGCTTGGCAACCCCTTTCAATGAAAGTGATTCTCGTCAGTCTCTGCTTGGGGCTACTTCGATAGGACACCAATCATAGCGATAGAACTTGGAAGTACATTATTGTGCCAAGTTTCAAAGAGCTAGCACAAACCGTGTTTGATTTAGAGTTCCAACTACGTGTATCCATATAGGAGAAAACAGAGTGAAACCTAAACATGAAAACGGTTACTGCAAAGGAACGGTTTAACCAAGAAGAACGAAATTTGGTGAGCCAAGTGGGATTGGTGTACTGATCATTACCTGCCAGTATCATGAAGATTGGGTGAAAAAATGTTTGCTGAGATTTCAGGAAACTCGTAGTTTTTTGGAAGCTTGGCAACCCCTTTCAATGAATGTGATTCTCGTCAGTCTCTGCTTGGGGCTACTTCGATCGGACACCAACCATAGCGATAGAACTTGGAACTACATTATTGTGCCTAGTTTCAAAGAGCTAGCACAAACCGTGTTTGATTTAGAGTTCCAACTACATGTATCCATATAGGAGAAAACAGAGTGAAACCTAAACATGAAAACGGTTACTGCTACGGAACGGTTTAACCTAGAAGAATGAAATTTGGTGAGACAAGTGGGATTGGTGTACTGATCATTACCTGCAAGTATCATCAAGATTGGGTGAAGAAATATTTGCTGAGATTTCAGGAAACTCGTAATTTTTTGGAAGCTTGGCAACCCCTTTCAATGAAAGTGATTCTCGTCAGTCTCTGCTTGGGGCTACTTCGATAGGACACCAATCATAGCGATAGAACTTGGAACTACATTATTGTGCCAAGTTTCAAAGAGCTAGCACAAACCGTGTTTGATTTAGAGTTCCAACTACATGTATCCATATAGGAGAAAACAGAGTGAAACCTAAACATGAAAACGGTTACTGCAAATTAACGGTTTAACCTAGAAGAACGAAATTTGGTGAGCCAAGTGGGATTGGTGTACTGATCATTACCTGCCAGTATCATCAAGATTGGGTGAAAAAATGTTTGCTGAGATTTCAGGAAACTCGTAGTTTTTTGGAAGCTTGGCAACCCCTTTCAATGAAAGTGATTCTCGTCAGTCTATGCTTGGGGCTACTTCAATAAGACACCAACCATAGTGATAGAACTTGGAACTACATTATTGTGCCAAGTTTCAAAGAGCTAGCACAAACCGTGTTTGAATTAGAGTTCCAACTACATGTATCCATATAGGAGAAAACAGAGTGAAACCTAAACATGAAAACGGTTACTGCAAAGGAACGGTTTAACCTAGAAGAACGAAATTTGGTGAGCCAAGTGGGATTGGTGTCATGATCATTACCTGCCAGTATCATCAAGATTGGGTGAAAAAATGTTTGCTGAGATTTCCGGAAACTCGTAGTTTTCTGGAAGCTTGGCAACCCATTCAATCAAAGTGATTCTCGTCAGTCTCTGCTTGGGGCTACTTCAATAGGACACCAACCATAGCGATAGAACTTGGAACTACATTATTGTGCCAAGTTTCAAAGAGCTAGCACAAACCGTGTTTGATTTAGAGTTCCAACTCCATGTATCCATATAGGAGAAAACAGAGTGAAACCTAAACATGAAAACGGTTACTGCAAAGGAACGGTTTAACCTTGAAGAACGAAATTTGGTGAGCCAAGTGGGATTGGTGTACTGATCATTACCTGCCAGTATCATCAAGATTGGGTGAAAAAATGTTTGCTGAGATTTCAGGAAACTCGTAGTTTTTTGGAAGCTTGGCAACCCCTTTCAATGAAAGTGATTCTCGTCAGTCTCTGCTTGGGGCTACTTCAATAGGACATCAACCATAGCGATAGAACTTGGAACTACATTATTGTGCCAAGTTTCAAAGAGCTAGCACAAACTGTTTTGATTTAGAGTTCCAACTACATGTATCCATATAGGAGAAAACAGAGTGAAACCTAAACATGAAAACGGTTACTGCAAAGGGAACGGTTTAACCTAGAAGAATGAAATTTGGTGAGCCAAGTGGGATTAGTGTACTGATCATTACCTGCAAGTATCATCAAGATTGGGTGAAAAAATATTTGCTGAGATTACAGGAAACTCGTAGTTTTTTGGAAGCTTGGCAACCCCTTTCAATGAAAGTGATTCTCGTCAGTCTCTGCTTGGGGCTACTTCGATAGGACACCAACCATAGCGATAGAACTTGGAACTACATTATTGTGCCTAGTTTCAAAGAGCTAGCACAAACCGTGTTTGATTTAGAGTTCCAACTACGTGTATCCATATAGGAGAAAACAGAGTGAAACCTAAACATGAAAAGGGTTACTGCAAAGGAACGGTTTAACCTAGAAGAATGAAATTTGGTGAGCCAGGTGGGATTGGTGTACTGATCATTACCTGCAAGTATCATCAAGATTGGGTGAAAAAATGTTTGCTGAGATTTCAGGAAACTCGTAGTTTTTTGGAAGCTTGGCAACCCCTTTCAATGAAAGTGATTCTCGTCAGTCTCTGCTTGGGGCTACTTCAATAGGACACCAACCATAGCGATAGAACTAGGAACTACATTATTGTGCCAAGTTTCAAAGAGCTAGCACAAACCGTGTTTGATTTAGAGTTCCAACTACATGTATCCATATAGGAGAAAACAGAGTGAAACCTAAACATGAAAACGGTTACTGCAAAGGAACGGTTTAACCTAGAAGAACGAAATTTGCTGAGCCAAGTGGGATTGGTGTACTGATCATTACCGGCCAGTATCATCAAGATTGGGTGAAAAAATGTTTGCTGAGATTTCAGGAAACTCGTAGTTTTTTGGAAGCTTGGCAACCCCTTTCAATGAAAGTGATTCTCGTCAGTCTCTGCTTGGGGCTACTTCGATAGGACACCAACCATAGCGATAGAACTTGGAACTACATTATTGTGCCAAGTTTCAAAGAGCTAGCACAAACCGTGTTTAATTTAGAGTTCCAACTACATGTATCCATATAGGAGAAAACAGAGTGAAACTTAAACATGAAAACGGTTACTGCTACGGAACGGTTTAACCTAGAAGAACGAAATTTGGTGAGCCAAGTGGGATTGGTGTCATGATCATTACCTGCCAGTATCATCAAGATTGGGTGAAAAAATGTTTGCTGAGATTTCAGGAAACTCGTAGTTTTTTCGAAGCTTGGCAACCCCTTTCAATGAAAGTGATTCTCCTCAGTCTCTGCTTGGGGCTAGTTCAATTAGACACAAACCATAGCGATAGAACATGGAACTACATTATTGTGCCAAGTTTCAAAGAGCTAGCACAAACCGTTTTTGATTTAGAGTTCCAACTACATGTATCCATATAGGAGAAAACAGAGTGAAACCTAAACATGAAAAAGGTTACTGCAAAGGAACGGTTTAACCTAGAAGAACGAAATTTGGTGAGCCAAGTGGGATTGGTGTCATGATCATTACCTGGCAGTATCATCAAGATTGGGTGAAAAAATGTTTGCTGAGATTTCAGGAAACTCGTAGTTTTTTGGAAGCTTGGCAACCCCTTTCAATGAAAGTGATTCTCGTCAGTCTCTGCTTGGGGCTACTTCGATAGGACACCAACCATAGCGATAGAACTTGGAACTACATTATTGTGCCTAGTTTCAAAGAGCTAGCACAAACCGTGTTTGATTTAGAGTTCCAACTACATGTATCCATATAGGAGAAAACAGAGTGAAACCTAAACATGAAAAGGGTTACTGCAAAGGAACGGTTTAACCTAGAAGAATGAAATTTGGTGAGCCAGGTGGGATTGGTGTACTGATCATTACCTGCAAGTATCATCAAGATTGGGTGAAAAAATGTTTGCTGAGATTTCAGGAAACTCGTAGTTTTTTGGAAGCTTGGCAACCCCTTTCAATGAAAGTGATTCTCGTCAGTCTCTGCTTGGGGCTACTTCAATAGGACACCAACCATAGCGATAGAACTAGGAACTACATTATTGTGCCAAGTTTCAAAGAGCTAGCACAAACCGTGTTTGATTTAGAGTTCCAACTACATGTATCCATATAGGAGAAAACAGAGTGAAACCTAAACATGAAAACGGTTACTGCAAAGGAACGGTTTAACCTAGAAGAACGAAATTTGGTGAGCCAAGTGGGATTGGTGTACTGATCATTACCGGCCAGTATCATCAAGATTGGGTGAAAAAATGTTTGCTGAGATTTCAGGAAACTCGTAGTTTTTTGGAAGCTTGGCAACCCCTTTCAATGAAAGTGATTCTCGTCAGTCTCTGCTTGGGGCTAGTTCAATTAGACACAAACCATAGCGATAGAACATGGAACTACATTATTGTGCCAAATTTCAAAGAGCTAGCACAAACCGTTTTTGATTTAGAGTTCCAACTACATGTATCCGTATAGGAGAAAACAGAGTGAAACCTAAACATGAAAACGGTTACTGCAAAGGAACGGTTTAACCTAGAAGAACGAAATTTGGTGAGCCAAGTGGGATTGGTGTACTGATCATTACCTGCCAGTATCATCAAGATTGGGTGAAAAAATGTTTGCTGAGATTTCCGGAAACTCATAGTTTTTTGGAAGCTTGGCAACCCCTTTCAATGAAAGTGATTCTCGTCAGTCTCTGCTTGGGGCTACTTCAATAGGACACCAACCATAGCGATAGAACTTGGAACTACATTATTGTGCCAAGTTTCAAAGAGCTAGCACAAACCGTGTTTGATTTAGAGTTCCAACTACATGTATCCATATAGGAGAAAACAGAGTGAAACCTAAACATGAAAACGGTTACTGCAAAGGAACGGTTTATCCTAGAAGAACGAAATTTGGTGAGCCAAGTGGGATTGGTGTACTGATCATTACCTGCCAGTATCATCAAGATTGGGTGAAAAAATGTTTGCTGAGATTTCAGGAAACTCCTAGTTTTTGGAAGCTTGGCAACCCCTTTCAATGAAAGTGATTCTCGTCAGTCTCTGCTTGGGGCTACTTCAATAGGACATCAACCATAGCGATAGAACTTGGAACTACATTATTGTGCCAAGTTTCAAAGAGCTAGCACAAACTGTTTTGATTTAGAGTTCCAACTACATGTATCCATAGAGGAGAAAACAGAGTGAAACCTAATCATGAAAACGGTTACTGCTACGGAACGGTTTAACCTAGAAGAATGAAATTTGGTGAGACAAGTGGGATTGGTGTACTGATCATTACCTGCAAGTATCATCAAGATTGGGTGAAAAAATATTTGCTGAGATTACAGGAAACTCGTAGTTTTTTGGAAGCTTGGCAACCCCTTTCAATGAAAGTGATTCTCGTCAGTCTCTGCTTGGGGCTACTTCGATAGGACACCAATCATAGCGATAGAACTTGGAACTACATTATTGTGCCAAGTTTCAAAGAGCTAGCACAAACCGTGTTTGATTTAGAGTTCCAACTACGTGTATCCATATAGGAGAAAACAGAGTGAAACCTAAACATGAAAACGGTTACTGCAAAGGAACGGTTTAACCTAGAAGAACGAAATTTGGTGAGCCAAGTGGGATTGGTGTACTGATCATTACCTGCCAGTATCATGAAGATTGGGTGAAAAAATGTTTGCTGAGATTTCCGGAAACTCGTAGTTTTTTGGAAGCTTGGCAACCCCTTTCAATGAATGTGATTCTCGTCAGTCTCTGCTTGGGGCTACTTCGATAGGACACCAACCATAGCGATAGAACTTGGAACTACATTATTGTGCCTAGTTTCAAAGAGCTAGCACAAACCGTGTTTGATTTAGAGTTCCAACTACATGTATCCATATAGGAGAAAACAGAGTGAAACCTAAACATGAAAAGGGTTACTGCAAAGGAACGGTTTAACCTAGAAGAACGAAATTTGGTGAGCCAAGTGGGATTGGTGTCATGATCATTACCTGCCAGTATCATCAAGATTGGGTGAAAAAATGTTTGCTGAGATTTCAGGAAACTCGTAGTTTTTTGGAAGCTTGGCAACCCCTTTCAATGAAAGTGATTCTCGTCAGTCTCTGCTTGGGGCTACTTCAATAGGACACCAACCATAGCGATAGAACTTGGAACTACATTATTGTGCCAAGTTTCAAAGAGCTAGCACAAACCGTGTTTGATTTAGAGTTCCAACTACATGTATCCATATAGGAGAAAACAGAGTGAAACCTAAACATGAAAACGGTTACTGCAAAGGAACGGTTTAACCTTAAAGATCGAAATTTGGTGAGCCAAGTGGGATTGGTGTACTGATCATTACCTGCAAGTATCATCAAGATTGGGTGAAAAAATGTTTGCTGAGATTTCAGGAAACTCGTAGATTTTGGAAACTTTCAACCCCTTTCAATGAAAGTGATTCTCGTCAGTCTCTGCTTGGGGCTACATCAATAGGACATCAACCATAGCTATAGAACATGGAACTACATTATTGTGCCAAGTTTCAAAGAGCTAGCACAAACTGTTTTTGATTTAGAGTTCCAACTACATGTATCCATATAGGAGAAAACAGAGTGAAACCTAAACATGAAAACGGTTACTGCAAAGGAACGGTTTAACCTAGAAGAACGAAATTTGGTGAGCCAAGTGGGATTGGTGTACTGATCATTACCTGCCAGTATCATCAAGTTTGGGTGAAAAAATGTTTGCTGAGATTTCAGTAAACTCGTAGTTTTTTGGAAGCTTGGCAACCCCTTTCAATTAAAGTGATTCTCGTCAGTCTCTGCTTGGGGCTACTTCGATAGGACACCAATCATAGCGATAGAACTTGGAACTACATTATTGTGCCAAGTTTCAAAGAGCTAGCACAAACCGTGTTTGATTTAGAGTTCCAACTACATGTATCCATATAGGAGAAAACAGAGTGAAACCTAAACATGAAAACGGTTACTGCAAAGGAACGGTTTAACCTAGAAGAACGAAATTTGGTGAGCCAAGTGGGATTGGTGTACTGATCATTACCTGCCAGTATCATCAAGATTGGGTGAAAAAATGTTTGCTGAGATTTCAGGAAACTCCTACTTTTTTGGAAGCTTGGCAACCCCTTTCAATGAAAGTGATTCTCGTCAGTCTCTGCTTGGGGCTACGTCAAAAGGACACCAACCATAGCGATAGAACTTGGAACTACATTATTGTGCCAAGTTTCAAAGAGCTAGCACAAACCGTGTTTGATTTAGAGTTCCAACTACATGTATCCATATAGGAGAAAACAGAGTGAAACCTAAACATGAAAACGGTTACTGCAAAGGAACGGTTTAACCTTGAAGAACGAAATTTGGTGAGCCAAGTGGGATTGGTGTACTGATCATTACCTGCAAGTATCATCAAGATTGGGTGAAAAAATGTTTGCTGAGATTTCAGGAAACTCGTAGTTTTTCGAAGCTTGGCAACCCCTTTCAATGAAAGTGATTCTCGTCAGTCTCTGCTTCGGGCTAGTTCAATTACACACAAACCATAGCGATAGAACATGGAACTACATTATTGTGCCAAGTTTCAAAGAGCTAGCACAAACCGTTTTGATTTAGAGTTCCAACTACATGTATCCATATAGGAGAAAACAGAGTGAAATCTAAACATGAAAACGGTTACTGCAAAGGAACGGTTTAACCTAGAAGAACGAAATTTGGTGAGCCAAGTGGGATTGGTGTACTGATCATTACCTGCCAGTATCATCAAGTTTGGGTGAAAAAATGTTTGCTGAGATTTCAGGAAACTCGTAGTTTTTTGGAAGCTTGGCAACCCCTTTCAATGAAAGTGATTCTCGTCAGTCTCTGCTTGGGGCTACTTCGATAGGACACCAATCATAGCGATAGAACTTGGAACTACATTATTGTGCCAAGTTTCAAAGAGCTAGCACAAACCGTGTTTGATTTAGAGTTCCAACTACATGTATCCATATAGGAGAAAACAGAGTGAAACCTAAACATGAAAACGGTTACTGCAAATTAACGGTTTAACCTAGAAGAACGAAATTTGGTGAGCCAAGTGGGATTGGTGTACTGATCATTACCTGCCAGTATCATCAAGATTGGGTGAAAAAATGTTTGCTGAGATTTCAGGAAACTCGTAGTTTTTTGGAAGCTTGGCAACCCCTTTCAATGAAAGTGATTCTCGTCAGTCTCTGCTTGGGGCTACTTCAATAGGACACCAACCATAGCGATAGAACTTGGAACTACATTATTGTGCCAAGTTTCAAAGAGCTAGCACAAACCGTGTTTGAATTAGAGTTCCAACTACATGTATCCATATAGGAGAAAACAGAGTGAAACCTAAACATGAAAACGGTTACTGCAAAGGAACGGTTTAACCTAGAAGAACGAAATTTGGTGAGCCAAGTGGGATTGGTGTACTGATCATTACCTGCCAGTATCATCAAGATTGGGTGAAAAAATGTTTGCTGAGATTTCAGGAAACTCCTACTTTTTTGGAAGCTTGGCAACCCCTTTCAATGAAAGTGATTCTCGTCAGTCTCTGCTTGGGGCTACGTCAATAGGACACCAACCATAGCGATAGAACTTGGAACTACATTATTGTGCCAAGTTTCAAAGAGCTAGCACAAACCGTGTTTGATTTAGAGTTCCAACTACATGTATCCATATAGGAGAAAACAGAGTGAAACCTAAACATGAAAACGGTTACTGCAAAGGAACGGTTTAACCTTGAAGAACGAAATTTGGTGAGCCAAGTGGGATTGGTGTACTGATCATTACCTGCAAGTATCATCAAGATTGGGTGAAAAAATGTTTGCTGAGATTTCAGGAAACTCGTAGTTTTTTCGAAGCTTGGCAACCCCTTTCAATGAAAGTGATTCTCGTCAGTCTCTGCTTCGGGCTAGTTCAATTACACACAAACCATAGCGATAGAACATGGAACTACATTATTGTGCCAAGTTTCAAAGAGCTAGCACAAACCGTTTTTGATTTAGAGTTCCAACTACATGTATCCATATAGGAGAAAACAGAGTGAAATCTAAACATGAAAACGGTTACTGCAAAGGAACGGTTTAACCTAGAAGAACGAAATTTGGTGAGCCAAGTGGGATTGGTGTACTGATCATTACCTGCCAGTATCATCAAGTTTGGGTGAAAAAATGTTTGCTGAGATTTCAGGAAACTCGTAGTTTTTTGGAAGCTTGGCAACCCCTTTCAATGAAAGTGATTCTCGTCAGTCTCTGCTTGGGGCTACTTCGATAGGACACCAATCATAGCGATAGAACTTGGAACTACATTATTGTGCCAAGTTTCAAAGAGCTAGCACAAACCGTGTTTGATTTAGAGTTCCAACTACATGTATCCATATAGGAGAAAACAGAGTGAAACCTAAACATGAAAACGGTTACTGCAAATTAACGGTTTAACCTAGAAGAACGAAATTTGGTGAGCCAAGTGGGATTGGTGTACTGATCATTACCTGCCAGTATCATCAAGATTGGGTGAAAAAATGTTTGCTGAGATTTCAGGAAACTCGTAGTTTTTTGGAAGCTTGGCAACCCCTTTCAATGAAAGTGATTCTCGTCAGTCTCTGCTTGGGGCTACTTCAATAGGACACCAACCATAGCGATAGAACTTGGAACTACATTATTGTGCCAAGGTTCAAAGAGCTAGCACAAACCGTGTTTGAATTAGAGTTCCAACTACATGTATCCATATAGGAGAAAACAGAGTGAAACCTAAACATGAAAACGGTTACTGCAAAGGAACGGTTTAACCTAGAAGAACGAAATTTGGTGAGCCAAGTTGGGATTGGTGTCATGATCATTACCTGGCAGTATCATCAAGATTGGGTGAAAAAATGTTTGCTGAGATTTCCGGAAACTCGTAGTTTTCTGGAAGCTTGGCAACCCATTCAATCAAAGTGATTCTCGTCAGTCTCTGCTTGGGGCTACTTCAATAGGACACCAACCATAGCGATAGAACTTGGAACTACATTATTGTGCCAAGTTTCAAAGAGCTAGCACAAACCGTGTTTGATTTAGAGTTCCAACTACATGTATCCATATAGGAGAAAACAGAGTGAAACCTAAACATGAAAACGGTTACTGCAAAGGAACGGTTTAACCTTGAAGATCGAAATTTGGTGAGCCAAGTGGGATTGGTGTACTGATCATTACCTGCAAGTATCATCAAGATTGGGTGAAAAAATGTTTGCTGAGATTTCAGGAAACTCGTAGTTTTTTGGAAACTTTCAACCCCTTTCAATGAAAGTGTTTCTCGTCAGTCTCTGCTTGGGGCTACATCAATAGGACATCAACCATAGCTATAGAACATGGAACTACATTAATTGTGCCAAGTTTCAAAGAGCTAGCACAAACTGTTTTTGATTTAGAGTTCCAACTACATGTATCCATATAGGAGAATACAGAGTGAAACCTAAACATGAAAACGGTTACTGCAAAGGAACGGTTTAACCTAGAAGAACGAAATTTGGTGAGCCAAGTGGGATTGTGTACTGATCATTACCTGCCAGTATCATCAAGTTTGGGTGAAAAAATGTTTGCTGAGATTTCAGTAAACTCGTAGTTTTTTGGAAGCTTGGCAACCCCTTTCAATGAAAGTGATTCTCGTCAGTCTCTGCTTGGGGCTACTTCGATAGGACACCAATCATAGCGATAGAACTTGGAACTACATTATTGTGCCAAGTTTCAAAGAGCTAGCACAAACCGTGTTTGATTTAGAGTTCCAACTACATGTATCCATATAGGAGAAAACAGAGTGAAACCTAAACATGAAAACGGTTACTGCAAAGGAACGGTTTAACCTAGAAGAACGAAATTTGGTGAGCCAAGTGGGATTGGTGTACTGATCATTACCTGCCAGTATCATCAAGATTGGGTGAAAAAATGTTTGCTGAGATTTCAGGAAACTCCTACTTTTTTGGAAGCTTGGCAACCCCTTTCAATGAAAGTGATTCTCGTCAGTCTCTGCTTGGGGCTACGTCAATAGGACACCAACCATAGCGATAGAACTTGGAACTACATTATTGTGCCAAGTTTCAAAGAGCTAGCACAAACCGTGTTTGATTTAGAGTTCCAACTACATGTATCCATATAGGAGAAAACAGAGTGAAACCTAAACATGAAAACGGTTACTGCAAAGGAACGGTTTAACCTTGAAGAACGAAATTTGGTGAGCCAAGTGGGATTGGTGTACTGATCATTACCTGCAAGTATCATCAAGATTGGGTGAAAAAATGTTTGCTGAGATTTCAGGAAACTCGTAGTTTTTTGGAAGCTTGGCAACCCTTTCAATGAAAGTGATTCTCGTCAGTCTCTGCTTGGGCTACTTCAATAGGACATCAACCATAGCTATAGAACATGGAACTACATTATTGTGCCAAGTTTCAAAGAGCTAGCACAAACTGTTTTTGATTTAGAGTTCCAACTACATGTATCCATATAGGAGAAAACAGAGTGAACCTAAACATGAAAACGGTTACTGCTACGGAACGGTTTAACCTAGAAGAATGAAATTTGGTGAGACAAGTGGGATTGGTGTACTGATCATTACCTGCCAGTATCATCAAGATTGGGTGAAAAAATGTTTGCTGAGATTTCAGGAAACTCGTAGTTTTTTGGAAGCTTGGCAACCCCTTTCAATGAAAGTGATTCTCGTCAGTCTCTGCTTGTGGCTACTTCGATAGGACACCAACCATAGCGATAGAACTTGGAAGTACATTATTGTGCCTATTTTTAAAGAGCTAGCACAAACCGTGTTTGATTTAGAGTTCCAACTACGTGTATCCATATAGGAGAAAACAGAGTGAAACCTAAACATGAAAAGGGTTACTGCAAAGGAACGGTTTAACCTAGAAGAACGAAATTTGGTGAGCCAAGTGGGATTGGTGTACTGATCATTACCTGCAAGTATCATCAAGATTGGGTGAAAAAATGTTTGCTGAGATTTCCGTAAACTCGTAGTTTTCTGGAAGCTTGGCAACCCATTCAATCAAAGTGATTCTCGTCAGTCTCTGCTTGGGGCTACTTCAATAGGACACCAACCATAGCGATAGAACTTGGAACTACATTATTGTGCCAAGTTTCAAAGAGCTAGCACAAACTGTTTTGATTTAGAGTTCCAACTACATGTATCCATATAGGAGAAAACAGAGTGAAACCTAAACATGAAAACGGTTACTGCAAAGGAACGGTTTAACCTAGAAGAATGAAATTTGGTGAGCCAAGTGGGATTAGTGTACTGATCATTACCTGCCAGTATCATCAAGATTGGGTGAAAAAATATTTGCTGAGATTACAGGAAACTCGTAGTTTTTTGGAAGCTTGGCAACCCCTTTCAATGAAAGTGATTCTCGTCAGTCTCTGCTTGGGGCTACTTCGATAGGACACCAATCATAGCGATAGAACTTGGAACTACATTATTGTGCCAAGTTTCAAAGAGCTAGCACAAACCGTGTTTGATTTAGAGTTCCAACTACGTGTATCCATATAGGAGAAAACAGAGTGAAACCTAAACATGAAAACGATTACTGCAAAGGAACGGTTTAACCAAGAAGAACGAAATTTGGTGAGCCAAGTGGGATTGGTGTACTGATCATTACCTGCCAGTATCATCAAGATTGGGTGAAAAAATGTTTGCTGATATTTCAGGAAACTCGTAGTTTTTTCGAAGCTTGGCAACCCCTTTCAATGAAAGTGATTCTCGTCAGTCTCTGCTTGGGGCTACTTCAATAGGACACCGACCATAGTGATAGAACTTGGAACTATATTATTGTGCCAAGTTTCAAAGAGCTAGCACAAACCGTGTTTGATTTAGAGTTCCAACTACATGTATCCATATAGGAGAAAACAGAGTGAAACCTAAACATGTAAACGGTTACTGCAAAGGAACGGTTTAACCTAGAAGAACGAAATTTGGTGAGCCAAGTGGGATTGGTGTACTGATCATTACCTGCCAGTATCATCAAGATTGGGTGAAAAAATGTTTGCTGGGATTTCAGGAAACTCGTAGTTTTTTGGAAGCTTGGCAACCCCTTTCAATGAATGTGATTCTCGTCAGTCTCTGCTTGGGGCTACTTCAATAGGACACCAACCATAGCGATAGAACTTGGAACTACATTATTGTGCCAAGTTTCAAAGAGCTAGCACAAACCGTGTTTGATTTAGAGTTCCAACTACGTGTATCCATATAGGAGAAAACAGAGTGAAACCTAAACATGAAAACGGTTACTGCAAAGGAACGGTTTAACCTAGAAGAACGAAATTTGGTGATCCAAGTGGGATGGGTGTACTGATCATTACCGGGAGTATCATCAAGATTGGGTGAAAAAATGTTTGCTGAGATTTCAGGAACCTCGTAGTTTTTTGGAAGCTTGGCAAACCCTTTCAATGAAAATGATTCTCGTCAGTCTCTGCTTGGGGCTAGTTCAATTGGACACAAACCATAGCGATAGAACATGGAACTACATTATTGTGCCAAGTTTCAAAGAGCTAGCACAAACCGTTTTTGATTTAGAGTTCCAACAACATGTATCCATATAGGAGAAAACAGAGTGAAACCTAAACATGAAAACGGTTACTGCAAAGGAACGGTTTAACCTAGAAGAACGAAATTTGGTGAGCCAAGTGGGATTGGTGTACTGATCATTACCTGCCAGTATCATCAAGTTTGGGTGAAAAAATGTTTGCTGATATTTCAGGAAACTCGTAGTTTTTTGGAAGCTTGGCAACCCCTTTCAATGAAAGTGATTCTCGTCAGTATCTGCTCAGGGCTACTTCAATAGGACACCAACCATAGCGATAGAACTTGGAACTACATTATTGTGCCAAGTTTCAAAGAGCTAGCACAAACCGTGTTTGATTTAGAGTTCCAACTACATGTATCCATATAGGAGAAAACAGAGTGAAACCTAAACATGAAAACGGTTACTGCAAAGGAACGGTATAACCTAGAAGAACGAAATTTGGTGAGCCAAGTGGGATTGGTGTACTGATCATTACCTGCCAGTATCATCAAGATTGGGTGAAAAAATGTTTGCTGAGATTTCCGGAAACTCGTAGTTTTCTGGAAGCTTGGCAACCCATTTCAATGAAAGTGATTCTCGTCAGTCTCTGCTTGGGGCTACTTCAATAGGACACCAACCATAGCGATAGAACTTGGAACTACATTATTGTGCCGAGTTTCAAAGAGTTAGCACAAACCGTGTTTGATTTAGAGTTCCAACTACATGTATCCATACAAGAGAAAACAGAGTGAAACCTAAACATGAAAACGGTTACTGCAAAGGAACGGTTTAACCTAGAAGAACGAAATTTGGTGAGCCAAGTGGGATTGGTGTACTGATCATTACCTGCCAGTATCATCAAATTGGGTGAAAAAATGTTTGCTGAGGTTTCAGGAAACTCGTAGTTTTTTGGAAGCTTGGCAACCCCTTTCAATGAAAGTGATTCTCGTCAGTCTCTGCTTGGGACTTCTTAAATAGGACACAAACCATAGCGATAGAACTTGCAACTACATTATTGTGCCAAGTTTCAAAGAGCTAGCACAAACCGTGTTTGATTTAGAGTTCCAACTACATGTATCCGTATAGGAGAAAACAGAGTGAAACCTAAACATGAAAACGGTTACTGCAAAGGAACGGTTTAACCTAGAAGAACGAAATTTGTTGATCCAAGTGGGATGGGTGTACTGATCATTACCGGCCAGTATCATCAAGATTGGGTGAAAAAATGTTTGCTGAGATTTCAGGAAACTCGTAGTCTTTTGGAAGCTTGGCAAACCCTTTCAATGAAAGTGATTCTCGTCAGTCTCTGCTTGGGGCTAGTTCAATTGGACACAAACCATAGCGATAGAACATGGAACTACATTATTGTGCCAAGTTTCAAAGAGCTAGCACAAACCGTTTTTGATTTAGAGTTCCAACAACATGTATCCATATAGGAGAAAACAGAGTGAAACCTAAACATGAAAACGGTTACTGCAAAGAACGGTTTAACCTAGAAGAACGAAATTTGGTGAGCCAAGTGGGATTGGTGTACTGATCATTACCTGCCAGTATCATCAAGTTTGGGTGAAAAAATGTTTGCTCAGATTTCAGGAAACTCGTAGTTTTTTGGAAGCTTGGCAACCCCTTTCAATGAAAGTGATTCTCGTCAGTATCTGCTCGGGGCTACTTCAATAGGACACCAACCATAGCGATAGAACTTGGAACTACATTATTGTGCCAAGTTTCAAAGAGCTAGCACAAACCGTGTTTGATTTAGAGTTCCAACTACATGTATCCATATAGGAGAAAACAGAGTGAAACCTAAACATGAAAACGGTTACTGCAAAGGAACGGTTTAACCTAGAAGAACGAAATTTGGTGAGCCAAGTGGGATTGGTGTACTGATCATTACCTGCCAGTATCATCAAGATTGGGTGAAAAAATGTTTGCTGAGATTTCCGGAAACTCGTAGTTTTCTGGAAGCTTGGCAACCCCTTTCAATGAAAGTGATTCTCGTCAGTCTCTGCTTGGGGCTACTTCAATAGGACACCAACCATAGCGATAGAACTTGGAACTACATTATTGTGCCAAGTTTCAAAGAGCTAGCACAAACCGTTTTTGATTTAGAGTTCCAACTACATGTTTCCATACAAGAGAAAAGAGAGTGAAACCTAAACATGAAAACGGTTACTGCAAAGGAACGGTTTAACCTAGAAGAACGAAATTTGGTGAGCCAAGTGAGATTGGTGTACTGATCACTACCTGCCAGTATCATCAAATTGGGTGAAAAAATGTTTGCTGAGGTTTCAGGAAACTCGTAGTTTTTTGGAAGCTTGGCAACTCCTTTCAATGAAAGTGATTCTCGTCAGTATCTGCTTGGGGCTACTTCAATAGGACACCAACCAGAGCGATAGAACTTGGAACTACATTATTGTGCCAAGTTTCATAGAGCTAGCACAAACCGTGTTTGATTTAGTGTTCCAACTCCATGTATCCATATATGAGAAAACAGAGTGAAACCCAAACATGAAAACGGTTACTGCAAAGGAACGCTTTAACCTAGAAGAACAAAATTTGGTGAGACAAGTGGGATTGGTGTACTGATCATTACCTGAAAGTATCATCAAGATTGGGTGAAAAAATGTTTGCTGAAATTTCAGGAAACTCGTAGTTTTTTGGAAGCTTGGCAACCCCTTTCAATGAAAGTGATTCGCGTCAGTCTCTGCTTGGGGCTACTTCAATTGGACACAAACCATAGCGATAGAACATGGAACTACATTATTGTGCCAAGTTTCAAAGAGCTAGCACAAACCGTTTTTGATATAGAGTTCCAACTACATGTATCCATATAGGAGAAAACAGAGTGAAACCTAAACATGAAAACGGAAACTGCAAAGGAACGGTTTAACCTAGAAGAACGAAATTTGGTGAGCCAAGTGGGATTGGTGTACTGATCATTACCTGCCAGTATCATCAAGTTTGGGTGAAAAAATGTTTGCTGAGATTTCAGGAAACTCGTAGTTTTTTGGAAGCTTGGCAACCCCTTTCAATGAAAGTGATTCTCGTCAGTATCTGCTTAGCGCTACTTCAATAGGACACCAACCATAGCGATAGAACTTGGAACTACATTATTGTGCCATGTTTCAACGAGCTAGCACAAACCGTGCTTGATTTTGAGTTCCAAATACATGTATCCATATATGAGAAAACAGAGTGAAACCTAAACTTGAAAATGGTTACTGCAAAGGAACGGTTTAACCTAGAAGAACGAAATTTGGTGAGCCAAGTTTGATTGGTGTACTGATCATTACCTGCCAGTATCATCATGATTGGGTGAAAAAATGTTTGCTGAGATTTCAGGAAACTCGTAGTTTTTTGGAAGCTTGGCAATCCCTTTCAATGAAAGTGATTCTCGTCAGTCTCTGCTTGGGGCTACTTCAATAGGACACAAACCATAGCGATAGAACATGGAACTACATTATTGTGTCAAGTTTCAAAGAGCTAGCACAAACCGTGTTTGATTTAGAGTTCCAAATACATGTATCCGTATAGGAGAAAAGAGAGTGAAAGCTAAACATGAAAACGGTTACTGCAAAGGAACGGTTTAACCTAGAAGAACGAAATTTGGTGAGCCAAGTGGGATTGGTGTACTGATCATTACCTGCCAGCATCATCAAGTTTGGGTGAAAAAATGTTTGCTGAGATTTCCGGAAACTCGTAGTTTTTTGGAAGCTTGGCAACCCCTTTCAATGAAAGTGATTCTCGTCAGTCTCTGCTTGGGGCTACTTCAATAGGACACCAACCATACCGATAGAACTTGGAACTACATTATTGTGCCAAGTTTCAAAGAGCTAGCATAAACCGTGTTTGATTTAGAGTTCCAACTACATGTATCCATATAGGAGAAAACAGAGTGAAACCTAAACATGAAAACGGTTACTGCAAAGGAACGGTTTAACCTAGAAGAACGAAATTTGGTGAGCCAAGTGGGATTGGTGTACTGATCATTACCTGCCAGTATCATCAAGATTGGGTGAAAAAATGTTTGCTGAGATTTCAGGAATTTCGTAGTTTTTTGGAAGGTTGGCAACCACTTTCAATGAAAGTGATTCTCCTCAGTCTCTGCTTGGGGCTACTTCAATAGGACACCAACCATAGAGATAGAACTTGGAACTACATTATTGTGCCAAGTTTCAAAGAGGTAGCACAAACCGTATTTGATTTAGAGTTCCAACTACATGTATCCATATAGGAGAAAACAGAGTGAAACCTAAACTTGAAAACGGTTACTGCAAAGGAACGGTTTAACCTAGAAGAACGAAATTTGGTGAGCCAAGTGGGATTGGTGTACTGATCATTACCCGCCAGTATCATCAAGATTGGGTCAAAAAATGTTTGCTGAGATTTCGGGAAACTCGTAGTTTTTTGGAAGCTTGGCAACCCCTTTCAATGAAAGTGATTCTCGTCAGTCTCTGCTTGGGGCTACTTCAATAGGACACAAACCATAGCGATAGAACATGGAACTACATTATTGTGCCAATTTTCAAAGTGCTAGCACAAACCGTCTTTGATTTAGAGTTCCAACTACATGTATCCATATAGGAGAAAACAGAGTGAAACCTAAACATGAAAGCGGTTACTGCAAAGGAACGGCTTAACCTAGAAGAACGAAAATTGGTGAGCCGAGTGGGATTGGTGTACTGATCATTACCTGCCAGTATCATCAAGATTGGGTGAAAAAATGTTTGCTGAGATTTCCGGAAACTCGTAGTTTTTTGGAAGCTTGGCAACCCCTTTCAATGAAAGTGATTCTCGTCAGTCTCTGCTTGGGGCTACTTCAATAGGACACCAACCACAGCGATAGAACTTGGAACTACATTATTGTGCCAAGTTTCAAAGAGCTAGCACAAACCGTGTTTGATTTAGAGTTCCAACTACATGTATCCATATAGGAGAAAACAGAGTGAAACCTAAACATGAAAACTGTAGAGAATCAGATGTGACTGCGTTACTATTACTGTCCTTGATGGAGTTTGCCTGCAAACAGGATATTCTGTCAAGATATAGAAAGGCAACAGCGGACATGCTTGCAAACGAGGTGTCTGCTGTCCTTGGGAGGGCTGGCTCGCAAACGAGGGGCTCCTTCAAGGTTTAGATAAAGTAACAGCGGAGATGCTTGAAAACGAGATGTTTGCTGTCCCTGGGAGAGTCTGCTCGCAAACGAGATGCTTCTTCAAGGTTTAGATATGTAACAACAGCCATGCTTGAAAGCGAGGTGTTTGCTGACCTTGGGAGAACTTGCCTGCAAACGGGATGTTCTGCCAAATGAGCTAGGAGGGCGCTGAGAAAAATTTTTATCTGTTCTAAACAAAGAGCAGAGCTCAGCATACTCCAGGTCAAAAGTAGATTAGCCATGAGAAGCTGGTCACTTCTGATTAGAAAGTAAAATTTCTGTATGCTATGTTTAATTAGCTGAAAGACCTGATTTATTGATGTTGGAAGGCTGCCTTTTTTGTTCACAATACTATAAAAAGATTGCTTATACACAATAAAGGACTTTTTTTCTGCTGCTGCTTTGCTTGCTCTGCTTCTTCTTTTTCTTTGTTTTCCCATGGCTGACCTGCAAGTGAATTACTGCAACAGAAAACGGTTACTGCAAAGGAACGGTTTAACCTAGAAGAACGAAATTTGGTGAGCCAAGTGGGATTGGTGTACTGATCATTACCTGCCAGTATCATCAAGATTGGGTGAAAAAATGTTTGCCGATATTTCCGGAAACTCGTAGTTTTTTGGAAGCTTGGCAACCCCTTTCAATGAAAGTGATTCTCGTCAGTCTCTGCTTGGGGCTACTTCAATAGGACACAAACCATAGCGATAGAACTTGGAACTACATTATTGTGCCAAGTTTCAAAGAGCTAGCAAAAACCGTGTTTGATTTAGAGTTCCAACTACATGTATCCATATAGGAGAAAATAGAGTGAAACCTAAACATGAAAATGGTTACTGCAAAGGAACGGATTAACCTAGAAGAACAAAATTTGGTGAGCCAAGTGGGATTGGTGTACTGATCATTACTTGCCAGTATCATCAAGATTGGGTGAAAAAATGTTTGCTGAGATTTCCGGAAACTCGTAGTTTTTTGGAAGCTTGGCAACCCCTTTCAATGAAAGTGATTCTCGTCAGTCTCTGCTTGGGGCTACTTCAATAGGACACCAACCATAGCGATAGAACTTGGAACTACATTATTGTGCCAAGTTTTCAAAGAGCTAGCACAAACCGTGTTTGATTTAGAGTTCCAAGTACATGTATCCATATAGGAGAAAACAGAGTGAAACCTAAACATGAAAACGGTTACTGCAAAGGAACGGTTTAACCTAGAAGAACGAAATTTGGTGAGCCAAGTGGGATTGGTGTCGTGATCATTACCTGCCAGTATCATCAAGATTGGGTGAAAAATGTTTGCTGAGATTTCCGGAAACTCGTAGTTTTTTGGAAGCTTGGCAACCACTTCAATGAAAGTGATTCTCCTCAGTCTCTGCTTGGGGCTATTTCAATAGGACACCAACCATAGCGATAGAAACTTGGAACTACATTATTGTGCCAAGTTTCAAAGAGCTAGCACAAACCGTGTTTGATTTAGAGTTCCAAACACATGTATCCATATAGAAGAAAACAGAGTGAAACCTAAACATGAAAACGGTTTACTGCAAAGGAACGGTTAAACCTAGAACAACGAAACTGGTGAGCCAAGTGGGATTGGTGTACTGATCAGTACCTGCCAGTATCATCAAGTTTGGGTGAAAAAATGTTTGCTGAGATTTCAGGAAACTCGTAGTTTTTTGGAAGCTTGGCAACCCTTTCCATGAAAGTGATTCTCGTCAGTCTCTGCTTGGGGCTACTTCAATAGGACACCAACCACAGCGAAAGAACTTGGAACTACATTATTGTGCCAAGTTTCAAAGAGCTAGCACAAACCGTGTTTGATTTAGAGTTCCATCTACATGTATCCATATAGGAGAAAACAGAGTGAAACCTAAACATGAAAACGGTTACTGCAAAGGAACGGTTTAACCTAGAAGAACGAAATTTGGTGAGCCAAGTGGGATTGGTCTACTGATCATTACCTGCCAGTATCATCAAGATTGGGTGAAAAAATGTTTGCTGAGATTTCCGGAATCTCGTAGTTTTTTGGAAGCTTGGCAACCCCTTTCAATGAAAGTGATTCTCGTCAGTCTCTGCTTGGGGCTACTTCAATAGGACAATAACCGTACCGATAGAAATTGGAACTACATTATTGTGCCAAGTTTCAAAGAGCTAGCACAAACCGTGTTTGATTTAGAGTTCCAACTACATGTATCCATATAGGAGAAACAGAGTGAAACCTAAACATGAAAACGGTTACTGCAAAGGAACGGTTTAACCTAGAAGAACGAAATTTGGTGAGCCAAGTGGGATTGGTGTCGTGATCATTACCTGTCTGTATCATCAAGTTTGGGCGAAAAAATGTTTGCTGAGATTTCAGGAAACTCGTAGTTTTTTGGGAAGCTTGGCAACCCCTTTCAATGAAAGTGATCCTCGTCAGTCTCTGCTTGGGGCTACTTCAATAGGACACCAACAATAGCGATAGAACTTGGAACTAAATTATTCTGCCAAGTTTCAAAGAGCTAGCACCAACCGTGTTTGATTTAGAGTTCCTACTATATGTATCCATATAGGAGAAAACAGAGTGAAACCTAAACATGAAAACGGTTACTGCAAAGGAACGGTTTAACCTAGAAGAACGAAATTTGGTGAGCCAAGTGGGATTGGTGTACTGATCATTACCTGCCAGTATCATCAAGATTTTGTGAAAAAATGTTTGCTGAGATTTCCGTAAACTCGTAGTTTTTTGGAAGCTTGGCAACCCCTTTCAATGAAAGTGATTCTCGTCAGTCTCTGCTTGGGGCTACTTCAATAGGACACCAACCATAGCGATAGAACTTGGAACTACATTATTGTGCCAAGTTTCAAAGAGCTAGCGCAAACCGTGTTTGATTTAGAGTTCCAACTACATGTATCCATATAGGAGAAAACAGAGTGAAACCTAAACATGAAAACGGTTACTGCAAAGGAACGGTTTGACCTAGAAGAACGTAATTTGGTGAGCCAAGTGGGGATTGGTGTACTGATCATTACCTGCCAGTATCATCAAGATTGGGTGAAAAAATGTTTGCTGAGACTTCCGGAAACTCGTAGTTTTTTGGAAGCTTGGCAACCCCTTTCAATGAAAGTGATTCTCGTCAGTCTCTGCTTGGGGCTACTTCAATAGGACACCAACCATAGCGATAGTACTTGGAACTACATTATTGTGCCAAGTTTCAAAGAGCTAGCACAAACCGTGTTTGATTTAGAGTTCCAACTACATGTATCCATATAGGAGAAAACAGAGTGAAACCTAAACATGAAAACGGTTACTGCAAAGGAACGGTTTAACCTAGAAGAACGAAACTTGGTGAGCCGAGTGGGATTGGTGTACTGATCATTACCTGCCAGTATCATCAAGATTGGGTGAAAAATGTTTGCTGAGATTTCAGGAAACTCGTAGTTTTTTGGAAGCTTGGCAGCACCTTTCAATGAAAGTGATTCTTGTCAGTCTCTGCTTGGGGCTACTTCAATAGGACAATAACTGTACCGATAGAAATTGGAACTACATTATTGTGCCAAGTTTTCAAAGAGCTAGCACAAACTGTGCTTGATTTTGAGATCCAAATACATGTATCCATATAGGAGAAATCAGAGTGAAACCTAAACATGAAAACGGTTACTGCAAAGGAACGGTTCAACCTAGAAGAACGAAATTTGGTGAGCCAAGTGGGATTGGTGTACTGATCATTACCTGCCAGTATCATCAAGATTGGGTGAAAAAATGTTTGCTGAGATTTCCGGATACTCGTAGTTTTTTGGAAGCTTGGCAACCCCTTTCAATGAAAGTGATTCTCGTCAGTCTCTGCTTGGGGCTACTTCAATAGGCCACCAACCACAGTGATAGAACTTGGAACTACATTATTGTGCCAAGTTTCAAAGAGCTAGCACAAACCATGCTTGATTTTGAGTTCCAAATACATGTATCCATATAGGAGAAAACAGAGTGAAACGTAAACTTGAAAATGGTTACTGCAAAGGAACGGTTTAACCTAGAAGAACGAAATTTGGTGAGCCAAGTGGGATTGGTGTACTGATCATTACCTGCCAGTATCATCAAGATTGGGTGAAAAAATGTTTGCTGAGATTTTCGGAAACTCGTAGTTTTTTGGAAGTATGGCAACCCCTTTCAATGAAACTGATTCTCGTCAGTCTCTGCTTGGGGCTACTTCAATAGGACACAAACCATAGCCATAGAACATGTAACTACATTATTGTGCCAAGTTTCAAAGTGCTAGCACAAACCGTGTTTGATTTAGAGTTCCCACTACATGTATCCATATAGGAGAAAACAGAGTGAAACCTAAACATGAAAGCGGTTACTGCAAAGGAACGGTTTAACCTAGAAGAACGAAATTTGGTGAGCCGAGTGGGATTGTGTACTGATCATTACCTGCCAGTATCATCAAGATTGGGTGAAAAAATGTTTGCTGAGATTTCAGGAATCTCGTAGTTTTTTGGAAGCTTGGCCACCCCTTTCAATGAAAGTGATTCTCCTCAGTCTCTGCTTGGGGCTACTTCAATAGGACACCAACCGTAGCGATAGAACTTGGAACTACATTATTATGCCAAGTTTCAAAGAGCTAGAACAAACCGTGTTTGATTTAGTGTTCCAACTACATGTATCCATATAGGAGAAAACAGAGTGAAACCTAAACATGAAAACGGTTACTGCAAAGGAACGGTTTAACCTAGAAGAATGAAATTTGGTGAGCCAAGTGGGATTGGTGTACTGATCATTACCTGCCAGTATCATCAAGATTGGGCGAAAAAATGTTTGCTCAGATTTCAGGAAACTCGTAGTTTTTTTGGAAGCATGGCAACCCCTTTCAATGAAAGTGATTCTCGTCAGTCTCTGCTTGGGGCTACTTCAATAGGACACCAACCGTACCGATAGAACTTGGAACTACATTATTGTGCCAGGTTTCAAAGAGCTAGCACAAACCGCGTTTGATTTAGTGTTCCAAGTACATGTATCCATATAAGAGAAAACAGAGTGAAACCTAAACATGAAAACGGTTCCTGCAAAGGAACGGTTTAACCTAGAAGAACGAAATTTGGTGAGCCAAGTGGGATTGGTGTACTGATCATTACCTGCCAGTATCATCAAGATTGGGTGAAAAAATGTTTGCTGAGATTTCAGGAAACTCGTAGTTTTTTGGAAGCTTGGCAACCCCTTTCAATGAAAGTGATTCTCGTCAGTCTCTGCTTGGGGCTACTTCAATAGGACACCAACCGTAGCGATAGAACTTGGAACTACATTATTGTGCCAAGTTCAAAGAGCTAGCACAAACCGTGTTTGATTTAGAGTTCCAACTACATGTATCCATATAGGAGAAAACAGAGTGAAACCTAAACATGAAAACGGTTACTGCAAAGGAACGGTTTAACCTAGAAGAACGAAATTTGGTGAGCCAAGTGGGATTGGTGTACTGATCATTACCTGCCAGTATCATCAAGATTGGGTGAAAAAATGTTTGCTGACATTTCCGGAAACTCGTAGTTTTTTGGAAGCTTGGCAACCCCTTTCAATGAAAGTGATTCTCGTCAGTCTCTGCTTGGGGCTACTTCAATAGTACACCAACCACAGCGAGAGAACTTGGAACTACATTATTGTGCCAAGTTTCAAAGAGCTAGCACAAACCGAGTTTGATTTTGAGTTCCAACTACATGTATCCATATAGGAGAAAACAGAGTGAAACCTAAACATGAAAACGGTTACTGCAAAGGAACGGTTTAACCTAGAAGAACGAAATTTGGTGAACCAAGTGGGACTGGTGTCGTGATCATTACCTGCCAGTATCATCAAGATTGGGTGAAAAAATGTTTGCTGAGATTTCCGGAAACTCGTAGTTTTTTGGAAGCTTGGCAACCCCTTTCAATGAAAGTGATTCTCGTCAGTCTCTGCTTGGGGCTACTTCAATAGGACCACCAACCGTACCGATAGAACTTGGAATTACATTATTGTGCCAAGTTTCAAAGAGCTAGCACAAACCGTATTTGATTTAGAGTTCCAACTACATGTATCCATATAGGAGAAAACAGAGTGAAACCTAAACATGAAAACGGTTACTGCCAATGAACAGTTTAATCTAGAAGAACAAAATTTGGAGAGCCAAGTGGGATTGGTGTACTGATCATTTCCTGCCAGTATCATCAAGATTGGGTGAAAAAATGTTTGGTGAGATTTCAGGAAACTCGTAGTTTTTTGGAAGCTTGGCAACCCCTTTCAATGAAAGTGATTCTCGTCAGTCTCTGCTTGGGGCTACTTCAATAGGACACCAACCGTACCGATAGAACTTGGAACTACATTATTGTGCCAAGTTTCAAAGAGCTAGCACAAACCGTATTTGATTTAGAGTTCCAACTACATGTATCCATATAGGAGAAAACAGAGTGAAACCTAAACATGAAAACGGTTACTGCAAAGGAACGGTTTGACCTAGAAGAACGTAATTTGGTGAGCCAAGTGGGATTGGTGTACTGATCATTACCTGCCAGTATCATCAAGATTGGGTGAAAAAATGTTTGCTGAGACTTCCGGAAACTCGTAGTTTTTTGGAAGCTTGGCAACCCCTTTCAATGAAAGTGATTCTCGTCAGTCTCTGCTTGGGGCTACTTCAATAGGACACCAACCATAGCGATAGTACTTGGAACTACATTATTGTGCCAAGTTTCAAAAGAGCTAGCACAAACCGTGTTTGATTTAGAGTTCCAACTACATGTATCCATATAGGAGAAAACAGAGTGAAACCTAAACATGAAAACGGTTACTGCAAAGGAACGGTTTAACCTAGAAGAACGAAACTTGGTGAGCCGAGTGGGATTGGTGTACTGATCATTACCTGCCAGTATCATCAAGATTGGGTGAAAAAATGTTTGCTGAGATTTCAGGAAACTCGTAGTTTTTTGGAAGCTTGGCAGCACCTTTCAATGAAAGTGATTCTTGTCAGTCTCTGCTTGGGGCTACTTCAATAGGACAATAACTGTACCGATAGAAATTGGAACTACATTATTGTGCCAAGTTTCAAAGAGCTAGCACAAACTGTGCTTGATTTTGAGATCCAAATACATGTATCCATATAGGAGAAATCAGAGTGAAACCTAAACATGAAAACGGTTACTGCAAAGGAACGGTTCAACCTAGAAGAACGAAATTTGGTGAGCCAAGTGGGATTGGTGTACTGATCATTACCTGCCAGTATCATCAAGATTGGGTGAAAAAATGTTTGCTGAGATTTCCGGATACTCGTAGTTTTTTGGAAGCTTGGCAACCCCTTTCAATGAAAGTGATTCTCGTCAGTCTCTGCTTGGGGCTACTTCAATAGGCCACCAACCACAGTGATAGAACTTGGAACTACATTATTGTGCCAAGTTTCAAAGAGCTAGCACAAACCTTGCTTGATTTTGAGTTCCAAATACATGTATCCATATAGGAGAAAACAGAGTGAAACGTAAACTTGAAAATGGTTACTGCAAAGGAACGGTTTAACCTAGAAGAACGAAATTTGGTGAGCCAAGTGGGATTGGTGTACTGATCATTACCTGCCAGTATCATCAAGATTGGGTGAAAAAAATGTTTGCTGAGATTTTCGGAAACTCGTAGTTTTTTGGAAGTATGGCAACCCCTTTCAATGAAACTGATTCTCGTCAGTCTCTGCTTGGGGCTACTTCAATAGGACACAAACCATAGCCATAGAACATGTAACTACATTATTGTGCCAAGTTTCAAAGTGCTAGCAGAAACCGTGTTTGATTTAGAGTTCCCACTACATGTATCCATATAGGAGAAAACAGAGTGAAACCTAAACATGAAAGCGGTTACTGCAAAGGAACGGTTTAACCTAGAAGAACGAAATTTGGTGAGCCGAGTGGGATTGGTGTACTGATCATTACCTGCCAGTATCATCAAGATTGGGTGAAAAAATGTTTGCTGAGATTTCAGGAATCTCGTAGTTTTTTGGAAGCTTGGCCACCCCTTTCAATGAAAGTGATTCTCCTCAGTCTCTGCTTGGGGCTACTTCAATAGGACACCAACCGTAGCGATAGAACTTGGAACTACATTATTATGCCAAGTTTCAAAGAGCTAGAACAAACCGTGTTTGATTTAGTGTTCCAACTACATGTATCCATATAGGAGAAAACAGAGTGAAACCTAAACATGAAAACGGTTACTGCAAAGGAACGGTTTAACCTAGAAGAATGAAATTTGGTGAGCCAAGTGGGATTGGTGTACTGATCATTACCTGCCAGTATCATCAAGATTGGGCGAAAAAAATGTTTGCTCAGATTTCAGGAAACTCGTAGTTTTTTGGAAGCATGGCAACCCCTTTCAATGAAAGTGATTCTCGTCAGTCTCTGCTTGGGGCTACTTCAATAGGACACCAACCGTACCGATAGAACTTGGAACTACATTATTGTGCCAGGTTTCAAAGGAGCTAGCACAAACCGCGTTTGATTTAGTGTTCCAAGTACATGTATCCATATAAGAGAAAACAGAGTGAAACCTAAACATGAAAACGGTTCCTGCAAAGGAACGGTTTAACCTAGAAGAACGAAATTTGGTGAGCCAAGTGGGATTGGTGTACTGATCATTACCTGCCAGTATCATCAAGATTGGGTGAAAAAATGTTTGCTGAGATTTCAGGAAACTCGTAGTTTTTGGAAGCTTGGCAACCCCTTTCAATGAAAGTGATTCTCGTCAGTCTCTGCTTGGGGCTACTTCAATAGGACACCAACCGTAGCGATAGAACTTGGAACTACATTATTGTGCCAAGTTTCAAAGAGCTAGCACAAACCGTGTTTGATTTAGAGTTCCAACTACATGTATCCATATAGGAGAAAACAGAGTGAAACCTAAACATGAAAACGGTTACTGCAAAGGAACGGTTTAACCTAGAAGAACGAAATTTGGTGAGCCAAGTGGGATTGGTGTACTGATCATTACCTGCCAGTATCATCAAGATTGGGTGAAAAAATGTTTGCTGACATTTCCGGAAACTCGTAGTTTTTTGGAAGCTTGGCAACCCCTTTCAATGAAAGTGATTCTCGTCAGTCTCTGCTTGGGGCTACTTCAATAGTACACCAACCACAGCGAGAGAACTTGGAACTACATTATTGTGCCAAGTTTCAAAGAGCTAGCACAAACCGAGTTTGATTTTTGAGTTCCAACTACATGTATCCATATAGGAGAAAACAGAGTGAAACCTAAACATGAAAACGGTTACTGCAAAGGAACGGTTTAACCTAGAAGAACGAAATTTGGTGAACCAAGTGGGACTGGTGTCGTGATCATTACCTGCCAGTATCATCAAGATTGGGTGAAAAAATGTTTGCTGAGATTTCCGGAAACTCGTAGTTTTTTGGAAGCTTGGCAACCCCTTTCAATGAAAGTGATTCTCGTCAGTCTCTGCTTGGGGCTACTTCAATAGGACACCAACCGTACCGATAGAACTTGGAACTACATTATTGTGCCAAGTTTCAAAGAGCTAGCACAAACCGTATTTGATTTAGAGTTCCAACTACATGTATCCATATAGGAGAAAACAGAGTGAAACCTAAACATGAAAACGGTTACTGCCAATGAACAGTTTAATCTAGAAGAACAAAATTTGGAGAGCCAAGTGGGATTGGTGTACTGATCATTTCCTGCCAGTATCATCAAGATTGGGTGAAAAAATGTTTGGTGAGATTTCAGGAAACTCGTAGTTTTTTGGAAGCTTGGCAACCCCTTTCAATGAAAGTGATTCTCGTCAGTCTCTGCTTGGGGCTACTTCAATAGGACACCAACCGTAGCGATAGAACTTGGAACTACATTATTGTGCCAAGTTTCAAAGAGCTAGCACAAACCGTGTTTGATTTAGAGTTCCAACTACATGTATCCATATAGGAGAAAACAGAGTGAAACCTAAACATGAAAACGGTTACTGCAAAGGAACGGTTTAACCTAGAAGAACGAAATTTGGTGAGCCAAGTGGGATTGGTGTACTGATCATTACCTGCCAGTATCATCAAGATTGGGTGAAAAAATGTTTGCTGACATTTCCGGAAACTCGTAGTTTTTTGGAAGCTTGGCAACCCCTTTCAATGAAAGTGATTCTCGTCAGTCTCTGCTTGGGGCTACTTCAATAGTACACCAACCACAGCGAGAGAACTTGGAACTACATTATTGTGCCAAGTTTCAAAGAGCTAGCACAAACCGAGTTTGATTTTGAGTTCCAACTACATGTATCCATATAGGAGAAAACAGAGTGAAACCTAAACATGAAAACGGTTACTGCAAAGGAACGGTTTAACCTAGAAGAACGAAATTTGGTGAACCAAGTGGGACTGGTGTCGTGATCATTACCTGCCAGTATCATCAAGATTGGGTGAAAAAATGTTTGCTGAGATTTCCGGAAACTCGTAGTTTTTTGGAAGCTTGGCAACCCCTTTCAATGAAAGTGATTCTCGTCAGTCTCTGCTTGGGGCTACTTCAATAGGACACCAACCGTACCGATAGAACTTGGAACTACATTATTGTGCCAAGTTTCAAAGAGCTAGCACAAACCGTATTTGATTTAGAGTTCCAACTACATGTATCCATATAGGAGAAAACAGAGTGAAACCTAAACATGAAAACGGTTACTGCCAATGAACAGTTTAATCTAGAAGAACAAAATTTGGAGAGCCAAGTGGGATTGGTGTACTGATCATTTCCTGCCAGTATCATCAAGATTGGGTGAAAAAATGTTTGGTGAGATTTCAGGAAACTCGTAGTTTTTTGGAAGCTTGGCAACCCCTTTTCAATGAAAGTGATCCTCGTCAGTCTCTGCTTGGGTCTACTTCAATAGGACTCCAACCGTAGCGATAGAACTTGGAACTACATTATTGTGCCAAGTTTCAAAGAGCTAGCACAAACCGTGCTTGTTTTTTAGTTCCAACTACATGTATCCATATAGGAGAAAACAGAGTGAAACCTAAACATGAAAACGGTTACTTAAAGGAACGGATTAACCTACAAGAACGAAATTTGGTGAACCAAGTGGGATTGGTGTCGTGATCATTACCTGCCAGTATCATCCAAGATTGGGTGAAAAAATGCTGAGATTTCAGGAAACTCGTAGTTCTTTGGAAGCTTGGCAACCCCTTTCAATGAAAGTGATTCTCGTCAGTCTCTGCTTGGGGCTACTTCAATAGGACACCAACCGTA
>NW_027552632.1:0-66963 GCF_045843805.1 Urocitellus parryii | reverse complement strand
ACTGGAATTGCCTCTGGAGCCTCGCCTCCTGGATCCCACGTTCAGAGAGTTCCATCACCAAGGAAGTGAGGGTGAGGTCACTTCCTTCAGGGAAGTGAATGAGGTCACTGCCTTGGCAACCACTTTGTCCTAACAGTTGTTTCCAAGGGTCCCATGAGAGGGAGGCTGCCCCACCTTCCTGTTGACATTTTCACAAGTCATAAAGGTCTATATACCCTAGGAGCCCGGGATCAGCAACCCACCCAGGCCTGATTGTGTCCATCTTCCCTGCATTGAGAAGAGAGAGGCTGATTCAGCCACATCCCTTCATTCCTCACTGGGTTGTTGGCCATGGAAGATGACTTTAGACCTCACAGGTCCTACCTAGCTGCCTACATTGGCTCCAGGGATCATTTCTGCATCTACCTTTGAGCTTCTCAGCAGCTGGAGGATTCCCTACATACCTGTATGGCAAGATCAACTCAGGACCTGCTGTTATGTGAAAATAGATTGAGGGAACAGAGTCTGCTTCAGGGTCATATCAGGTTCGATTTGGCTTAGGAGTCATTCTGCTGGATGAATACGGGGATTGGGCAACTGGGATATTTATAAGAATGGAAGGTGAAAACTAGGTAAGAGCTGAAGCACACAAGGGTGTTGGGCCTTGATTTGGATACATAGTTTTGAATTATGTTCTGCAGAGGTGAATCCTCTAAATCCATATACAATGGCATAAGATCTTGGACCTGGGACCACTGAATGTGAAAGAGAACTTCCAGTGATATTGAGATAGTAGACAGGATTCCAGTGTAGGGTAAGGAAGAAGAGTGAGTTTAGGATTGGGGCAAAAGGCCCTTTTAGCAATCGAATGAATTTCTATTAGAGTGTAAATGGGAATGTCAGCACACATGAAGAGTCAGTCACAACAAGGCACTTGGGGAAATAGATATCAATTGGGATGTTAGGAGATCGGGCAAAGTACAAAATGAGTGATAAGATCAGGGATATTTTCAACAGGGGGGTGGTTGAATACACTATCCTAGGAAGAAACAAGTGTACGCTCACCATAGGATTGAATATTGAAAACAATAGGCAAAGCGGACTTAGATGACTTTAGTAATCCATGCTCTCATTAAAATCAGGCTTTGGAAGAATCATAAGGTGAGTGTGAGTTTTGCATTTGGTGTCCAGTAGATGATGTGATGAAAGGAATACATGGAGGAGGTGACATGTGTATTTCTTCCACCATTTCTGGGAGCATGTTTTCAAACCCTGTCATTTAGAGTTTGGGGATAAAAATAGGTGCACCCTGGGTTTACGTATATAGAGATGATGCATGAATAGACCATAGGGTGAATAAAAAATATAACTGGTTACTATTTTAAATAATGGATTGAATTGATATTTCAAAAAATACATGAAATCTGGTATTCAGATAAACATTCAATCCAAGTAGCTGTACGTCTAGTGGTAATATTAGGGTTACTAATTACACCAAACTGTGAGTTTTGCTTCGAAAATGATGATGGAATTCAAAAGTAATGTTTTATAAAAGAAATCTCATGATAAAGCAAGTAAAGCAACATGGAGAAATACATGGGTTCTGATACAGGGAGTGAATGTAAGTGAATCATATGCATGTCAATTTGTGAATATTGGATGAAATGATACATCCTATGATACGAAGAAATAGGAATTTAACAATTTTGAATGGAAATTTACTTCAAAATACACATCACGTCCCGTATGAATAGACTTTCATTGATGTTAAACTGGGTCACTTACTGAAGAAATATTAGGGTTAGTACTCAATATTCACTGAAGTTCATTTTGAGAATTCAGAAATGAATATGTATGTCAAGAAAATGTATATTTCTGAGAAATATCTTGTGAAAAGTTGATTATAAAATCCACCCAGATGGACATTAAAGAATCAAGGTAGTATAAGTATTGACACAGAGATTGAATATTTCAAAGGGCAAAATGAAAAACGAGTCTAAGATATATGCGAACACGTGCCACATAACAATCTTCCACTGTCATCCACCACAATGCCTTGACATTACTATCACCCCAAATAAGACACAATGAGAGGAGAAGAGGAACAAAATCTGTGAATACATATCTGGAATTGGAAATTCTGAGGAGCTCACAAACTTGGGTGTGGCACAAGAGATCCCAATGGTAGGGGACAGGGTAAAGATTCCACAAACATGGAACTTTGCTGGCCTAATGACTTCTTGACTATCTGCCTCTGACATTTGTGCACTAGAAATATAGCTTTGTGCTTTAGCTTCCTTTGCAGTGAGACCAGGAAAGCTTGGTCTCAGTCTATGTGAACAGGAGGACATGGTTTCCTATTTCCCAATACGAACAGGAGGCAGCAGAGCTGAATCCTCTCTTTGTAGGTAACTGTGGCCATTGGGGTATGAGTGTCTCCCTGGGGGGATTGTGAAGCCTTTGGCTCACAGTCCAGTTTTAATGGCATTTCTTGCAGCTTCCCTGGAAATTTGGTGTTTGTTTTTGAAATACATAAAGGTCAACCGGGACACAGTGCTGGAGGGAGCTCTGTCCGTGGGGTGAGTCAGGGTCTGACGGAAAAAACACAAACTGGGCTGCTACCCCATATATCTTTCCCACTTGAACGTAGCAACTTGATTCTGAGCATCGCACCAGATCCTCTCCCCACAACAACATGCCTTTACATTTTAGGGTCTGCTGGCTGCACTTGTCAGTCACATGTCATTTGGATACCAATGACAGAACCACAGGGGCTCACCACAGATGTTGGTCACACACCTGCACTCCATTGCTCCAGACCCAGTTCCCTGCTGGCTCCTACTCACTGACATCTCTGTTCTTCACCATGGTCATGAATTCCACTCAGTCAAAAACAGCAATGGCGGGTTCAGTCATGATGAGCAACAGGAGATCTAAGGTTCTCCAGGGATTTCTGGTCATGGGATTCTCAAAACCTTCATGTTATTGGCCTAGCCATATTTCAAGAATGAAGAAGTTGGCACTGTGGGTTTTCATTCATTCAGGAGCCATTAAGGGTTTGAGGAATCTCCTGAGTCTCTAATGGCATCACACCAGAGTTCAAGCTGAGGTGGACCCACTCATCTTTTCCAACCACCACACAAAAGACCACTATTCTAACAAAAACACTCCCACATGGCCCTCCTCTTCTTCCATACAGATACTCATCATAACATTCTGGCTGGGGGTTTCCATAGGGGGAGCAGTCTAAGATGGTGTGCAAAGTAAGGTCTCATGCCCATCATGTGCCAAATGTCATGTGGCCTGGACACCCTTCCTGAGAAACAGGATAGATAAAATGGGCCTGTAGTTAATACTGCTCTGCTTCTCAAATTCGAGGCCTCCTGCCTGCCAGGGGTAGATTCTTTATGTGTACTGGACTCATGAAAACACCCAAACACCTGTGTGCTAGTTACTGGATGGCTTGCAACAACTCATTTGACCCAGAGGATCCCTGTTCTTACTTCATCGGTGTCAGGAGCCTGACCAGAGGAAGGCAAGAGACTTCATCCAATATTACACTTCTTTTTCATCCTTTTAGATGTGCATGGACACATGGGGTTTTTCTTGAGTTTCCTGGGGTGCTGAGAATTTAATTCACAGCCACACACAGGGCCAAGAGTCTGATTCAGACACAGCCTTTACAAAGCACTTTACCTAAAAGGCACAGATTGGGCCTCTTCCTTTCTGTTTGAAACTGTTTTCTGGAGGATTCCCAAAGGATTGCCCTAAGGCAAACACCTCCCTGACATTCAGGGGAACAGAACAATAGGGAGGAAAGAAGCCTGGAGAAAAACTTTTCTTTAATTGAACACTGTGGCACTGACAGCTCCTAATCATGCAACTTGGGTGGCTATCTATGAAAGCAGGGATTCTCCAGAGAGATCCATACCAGCCATGCTAATTTTTACTTTTCTGAGATGCTTGGCATTCCGTCAGCAATCCAGTCCATGGCCTTGTCACAGAGCTTGAAGGTGGTACCCATCTTGTTCACAAAAACACGAACCCCTTCAGAGAGTGGCCAAAATTCTGGAAGAATACAGGAACTTGGGATCTTGGTAGGTGTTTCCCATCTGCAAGACAAGCAGCAGTCCATTCATCAATTGGCCTTGAGGAGTCCTGCAAAGATTTCCACTAGACAGGACACATTCACGGCTGCTTTCTTCTCTCTACTCTCTTTAACCACAAACCCAGTGGGATCCACTGACATAGAAAGACTCACTAGTTAACAGTCCATTTCAAACCAACAAACAACCACAACAACAACAACAAACACGTTTTTCCTACATGATCTCAGAACAGGAGACAAAATGCCAAATTGAAACACACACCACTAAGACACACAAACCACCCTGTATTTGGTCTGCATCTATCCACTCTGACCTCTGACTGGTGGGTGAAAATTTGTTCCCCAGCAGTGGCCGGTCCTGTCTCAGCTCTGGTCTCCTTGGCCATCTCTGTGTAGTTGTCAGGAGCCAGCAATGAGCCAACACTTCTTTCTCAGGAAAGGCCCCTGTTCAGACCATTCAAGGCATTTGGCTACCCACACATCACCAGGTGCCAAGAAAGAATGACTCTGGCCTTGGTACAGAAAAAACAAGGGAGCCCCCTGGGACTGGAATTGCCTCTGGGAGCCTCGCCTCCTGGATCCCACGTTCAGAGAGTTCCATCACCAAGGAAGTGAGGTGAGGTCACTTCCTTCAGGGAAGTGAATGAGGTCACTGCCTTGGCAACCACTTTGTCCTAACAGTTGTTTCCAAGGGTCCCATGAGAGGGAGGCTGCCCCACCTTCCTGTGACATTTTCACAAGTCATAAAGGTCTATATACCCTAGGAGCCCGGGATCAGCAACCCACCCAGGCCTGATTGTGTCCATCTTCCCTGCATTGAGAAGAGAGAGGCTGATTCAGCCACATCCCTTCATCCTCACTGGGTTGTTGGCCATGGAAGATGACTTTAGACCTCACAGGTCCTACCTAGCTGCCTACATTGGCTCCAGGGATCATTTCTGCATCTACCTTTGAGCTTCTCAGCAGCTGGAGGATTCCCTACATACCTGTATGGCAAGATCAACTCAGGACCTGCTGTTATGTGAAAATAGATTGAGGGAACAGAGTCTGCTTCAGGGTCATATCAGGTTCGATTTGGCTTAGGAGTCATTCTGCTGGATGAATACGGGGATTGGGCAACTGGGATATTTATAAGAATGGAAGGTGAAAACTAGGTAAGAGCTGAAGCACACAAGGGTGTTGGGCCCTTGATTTGGATACATAGTTTTGAATTATGTTCTGCAGAGGTGAATCCTCTAAATCCATATACAATGGCATAAGATCTTGTACCTGGGACCACTGAATGTGAAAGAGAACTTCCAGTGATATTGAGATAGTAGACAGGATTCAGTGTAGGGTAAGGAAGAAGAGTGAGTTTAGGATTGGGGCAAAAGGCCCTTTTAGCAATCGAATGAATTTCTATTAGAGTGTAAATGGGAATGTCAGCACACATGAAGAGTCAGTCACAACAAGGCACTTGGGGAAATAGATATCAATTGGGATGTTAGGAGATCGGGCAAAGTACAAAATGAGTGATAAGATCAGGGATATTTTCAACAGGGGGGTGGTTGAATACACTATCCTAGGAAGAAACAAGTGTACGCTCACCATAGGATTGAATATTGAAAACAATAGGCAAAGCGGACTTAGATGACTTTAGTAATCCATGCTCTCATTAAAATCAGGCTTTGGAAGAATCATAAGGTGAGTGTGAGTTTTGCATTTGGTGTCCAGTAGATGATGTGATGAAAGGAATACATGGAGGAGGTGACATGTGTATTTCTTCCACCATTTCTGGGAGCATGTTTTCAAACCCTGTCATTTAGAGTTTGGGGATAAAAATAGGTGCACCCTGGGTTTACGTATATAGAGATGATGCATGAATAGACCATAGGGTGAATAAAAAATATAACTGGTTACTATTTTAAATAATGGATTGAATTGATATTTCAAAAAATACATGAAATCTGGTATTCAGATAAACATTCAATCCAAGTAGCTGTACGTCTAGTGGTAATATTAGGGTTACTAATTACACCAAACTGTGAGTTTTGCTTCGAAAATGATGATGGAATTCAAAAGTAATGTTTTATAAAAGAAATCTCATGAAAAAGCAAGTAAAGCAACATGGAGAAATACATGGGTTCTGATACAGGGAGTGAATGTAAGTGAATCATATGCATGTCAATTTGTGAATATTGGATGAAATGATACATCCTATGATACGAAGAAATAGGAATTTAACAATTTTGAATGGAAATTTACTTCAAAATACACATCACGTCCCGTATGAATAGACTTTCATTGATGTTAAACTGGGTCACTTACTGAAGAAATATTAGGGTTAGTACTCAATATTCACTGAAGTTCATTTTGAGAATTCAGAAATGAATATGTATGTCAAGAAAAATGTATATTTCTGAGAAATATCTTGTGAAAAGTTGATTATAAATCCACCCAGATGGACATTAAAGAATCAAGGTAGTATAAGTATTGACACAGAGATTGAATATTTCAAAGGGCAAAATGAAAAACGAGTCTAAGATATATGCGAACACGTGCCACATAACAATCTTCCACTGTCATCCACCACAATGCCTTGACATTACTATCACCCCAAATAAGACACAATGAGAGGAGAAGAGGAACAAAATCTGTGAATACATATCTGGAATTGGAAATTCTGAGGAGCTCACAAACTTGGGTGTGGCACAAGAGATCCCAATGGTAGGGGACAGGGTAAAGATTCCACAAACATGGAACTTTGCTGGCCTAATGACTTCTTGACTATCTGCCTCTGACATTTGTGCACTAGAAATATAGCTTTGTGCTTTAGCTTCCTTTGCAGTGAGACCAGGAAAGCTTGGTCTCAGTCTATGTGAACAGGAGGACATGGTTTCCTATTTCCCAATACGAACAGGAGGCAGCAGAGCTGAATCCTCTCTTTGTAGGTAACTGTGGCCATTGGGGTATGAGTGTCTCCCTGGGGGGATTGTGAAGCCTTTGGCTCACAGTCCAGTTTTAATGGCATTTCTTGCAGCTTCCCTGGAAATTTGGTGTTTGTTTTTGAAATACATAAAGGTCAACCGGGACACAGTGCTGGAGGGAGCTCTGTCACGTGGGGTGAGTCAGGGTCTGACGGAAAAAACACAAACTGGGCTGCTACCCCATATATCTTTCCCACTTGAACGTAGCAACTTGATTCTGAGCATCGCACCAGATCCTCTCCCCACAACAACATGCCTTTACATTTTAGGGTCTGCTGGCTGCACCTTGTCAGTCACATGTCATTTGGATACCAATGACAGAACCACAGGGGCTCACCACAGATGTTGGTCACACACCTGCACTCCATTGCTCCAGACCCAGTTCCCTGCTGGCTCCTACTCACTGACATCTCTGTTCTTCACCATGGTCATGAATTCCACTCAGTCAAAAACAGCAATGGCGGGTTCAGTCATGATGAGCAACAGGAGATCTAAAGGTTCTCCAGGGATTTCTGGTCATGGGATTCTCAAAACCTTCATGTTATTGGCCTAGCCATATTTCAAGAATGAAGAAGTTGGCACTGTGGGTTTTCATTCATTCAGGAGCCATTAAGGGTTGAGGAATCTCCTGAGTCTCTAATGGCATCACACCAGAGTTCAAGCTGAGGTGGACCCACTCATCTTTTCCAACCACCACACAAAAGACCACTATTCTAACAAAAACACTCCCACATGGCCCTCCTCTTCTTCCATACAGATACTCATCATAACATTCTGGCTGGGGGTTTCCATAGGGGGAGCAGTCTAAGATGGTGTGCAAAGTAAGGTCTCATGCCCATCATGTGCCAAATGTCATGGTGGCCTGGACACCCTTCCTGAGAAACAGGATAGATAAAATGGGCCTGTAGTTAATACTGCTCTGCTTCTCAAATTCGAGGCCTCCTGCCTGCCAGGGGTAGATTCTTTATGTGTACTGGACTCATGAAAACACCCAAACACCTGTGTGCTAGTTACTGGATGGCTTGCAACAACTCATTTGACCCAGAGGATCCCTGTTCTTACTTCATCGGTGTCAGGAGCCTGACCAGAGGAAGGCAAGAGACTTCATCCAATATTACACTTCTTTTTCATCCTTTTAGATGTGCATGGACACATGGGGTTTTTCTTGAGTTTCCTGGGGTGCTGAGAATGTAATTCACAGCCACACACAGGGCCAAGAGTCTGATTCAGACACAGCCTTTACAAAGCACTTTACCTAAAAGGCACAGATTGGGCCTCTTCCTTTCTGTTTGAAACTGTTTTCTGGAGGATTCCCAAAGGAGTGCCCTAAGGCAAACACCTCCCTGACATTCAGGGGAACAGAACAATAGGGAGGAAAGAAGCCTGGAGAAAAACTTTTCTTTAATTGAACACTGTGGCACTGACAGCTCCTAATCATGCAACTTGGGTGGCTATCTATGAAAGCAGGGATTCTCCAGAGAGATCCATACCAGCCATGCTAATTTTTACTTTTCTGAGATGCTTGGCATTCCCGTCAGCAATCCAGTCCATGGCCTTGTCACAGAGCTTGAAGGTGGTACCCATCTTGTTCACAAAAACACGAACCCCTTCAGAGAGTGGCCAAAATTCTGGAAGAATACAGGAACTTGGGATCTTGGTAGGTGTTTCCCATCTGCAAGACAAGCAGCAGTCCATTCATCAATTGGCCTTGAGGAGTCCTGCAAAGATTTCCACTAGACAGGACACATTCACGGCTGCTTTCTTCTCTCTACTCTCTTTAACCACAAACCCAGTGGGATCCACTGACATAGAAAGACTCACTAGTTAACAGTCCATTTCAAACCAACAAACAACCACAACAACAACAACAAACACGTTTTTCCTACATGATCTCAGAACAGGAGACAAAATGCCAAATTGAAACACACACCCACTAAGACACACAAACCACCCCTGTATTTGGTCTGCATCTATCCACTCTGACCTCTGACTGGTGGGTGAAAATTTGTTCCCCAGCAGTGGCCGGTCCTGTCTCAGCTCTGGTCTCCTTGGCCATCTCTGTGTAGTTGTCAGGAGCCAGCAATGAGCCAACACTTCTTTCTCAGGAAAGGCCCCTGTTCAGACCATTCAAGGCATTTGGCTACCCACACATCACCAGGTACCAAGAAAGAATGACTCTGGCCTTGGTACAGAAAAAACAAGGGAGCCCCCTGGGACTGGAATTGCCTCTGGGAGCCTCGCCTCCTGGATCCCACGTTCAGAGAGTTCCATCACCAAGGAAGTGAGGTGAGGTCACTTCCTTCAGGGAAGTGAATGAGGTCACTGCCTTGGCAACCACTTTGTCCTAACAGTTGTTTCCAAGGGTCCCATGAGAGGGAGGCTGCCCCACCTTCCTGTGACATTTTCACAAGTCATAAAGGTCTATATACCCTAGGAGCCCGGGATCAGCAACCCACCCAGGCCTGATTGTGTCCATCTTCCCTGCATTGAGAAGAGAGAGGCTGATTCAGCCACATCCCTTCATCCTCACTGGGTTGTTGGCCATGGAAGATGACTTTAGACCTCACAGGTCCTACCTAGCTGCCTACATTGGCTCCAGGGATCATTTCTGCATCTACCTTTGAGCTTCTCAGCAGCTGGAGGATTCCCTACATACCTGTATGGCAAGATCAACTCAGGACCTGCTGTTATGTGAAAATAGATTGAGGGAACAGAGTCTGCTTCAGGGTCATATCAGGTTCGATTTGGCTTAGGAGTCATTCTGCTGGATGAATACGGGGATTGGGCAACTGGGATATTTATAAGAATGGAAGGTGAAAACTAGGTAAGAGCTGAAGCACACAAGGGTGTTGGGCCCTTGATTTGGATACATAGTTTTGAATTATGTTCTGCAGAGGTGAATCCTCTAAATCCATATACAATGGCATAAGATCTTGGACCTGGGACCACTGAATGTGAAAGAGAACTTCCAGTGATATTGAGATAGTAGACAGGATTCCAGTGTAGGGTAAGGAAGAAGAGTGAGTTTAGGATTGGGGCAAAAGGCCCTTTTAGCAATCGAATGAATTTCTATTAGAGTGTAAATGGGAATGTCAGCACACATGAAGAGTCAGTCACAACAAGGCACTTGGGGAAATAGATATCAATTGGGATGTTAGGAGATCGGGCAAAGTACAAAATGAGTGATAAGATCAGGGATATTTTCAACAGGGGGGTGGTTGAATACACTATCCTAGGAAGAAACAAGTGTACGCTCACCATAGGATTGAATATTGAAAACAATAGGCAAAGCGGACTTAGATGACTTTAGTAATCCATGCTCTCATTAAAATCAGGCTTTGGAAGAATCATAAGGTGAGTGTGAGTTTTGCATTTGGTGTCCAGTAGATGATGTGATGAAAGGAATACATGGAGGAGGTGACATGTGTATTTCTTCCACCATTTCTGGGAGCATGTTTTCAAACCCTGTCATTTAGAGTTTGGGGATAAAAATAGGTGCACCCTGGGTTTACGTATATAGAGATGATGCATGAATAGACCATAGGGTGAATAAAAAATATAACTGGTTACTATTTTAAATAATGGATTGAATTGATATTTCAAAAAATACATGAAATCTGGTATTCAGATAAACATTCAATCCAAGTAGCTGTACGTCTAGTGGTAATATTAGGGTTACTAATTACACCAAACTGTGAGTTTTGCTTCGAAAATGATGATGGAATTCAAAAGTAATGTTTTATAAAAGAAATCTCATGAAAAAGCAAGTAAAGCAACATGGAGAAATACATGGGTTCTGATACAGGGAGTGAATGTAAGTGAATCATATGCATGTCAATTTGTGAATATTGGATGAAATGATACATCCTATGATACGAAGAAATAGGAATTTAACAATTTTGAATGGAAATTTACTTCAAAATACACATCACGTCCCGTATGAATAGACTTTCATTGATGTTAAACTGGGTCACTTACTGAAGAAATATTAGGGTTAGTACTCAATATTCACTGAAGTTCATTTTGAGAATTCAGAAATGAATATGTATGTCAAGAAAATGTATATTTCTGAGAAATATCTTGTGAAAAGTTGATTATAAATCCACCCAGATGGACATTAAAGAATCAAGGTAGTATAAGTATTGACACAGAGATTGAATATTTCAAAGGGCAAAATGAAAAACGAGTCTAAGATATATGCGAACACGTGCCACATAACAATCTTCCACTGTCATCCACCACAATGCCTTGACATTACTATCACCCCAAATAAGACACAATGAGAGGAGAAGAGGAACAAAATCTGTGAATACATATCTGGAATTGGAAATTCTGAGGAGCTCACAAACTTGGGTGTGGCACAAGAGATCCCAATGGTAGGGGACAGGGTAAAGATTCCACAAACATGGAACTTTGCTGGCCTAATGACTTCTTGACTATCTGCCTCTGACATTTGTGCACTAGAAATATAGCTTTGTGCTTTAGCTTCCTTTGCAGTGAGACCAGGAAAGCTTGGTCTCAGTCTATGTGAACAGGAGGACATGGTTTCCTATTTCCCAATATGAACAGGAGGCAGCAGAGCTGAATCCTCTCTTTGTAGGTAACTGTGGCCGTTGGGGTATGAGTGTCTCCCTGGGGGGATTGTGAAGCCTTTGGCTCACAGTCCAGTTTTAATGGCATTTCTTGCAGCTTCCCTGGAAATTTGGTGTTTGTTTTTGAAATACATAAAGGTCAACCGGGACACAGTGCTGGAGGGAGCTCTGTCACGTGGGGTGAGTCAGGGTCTGACGGAAAAAACACAAACTGGGCTGCTACCCCATATATCTTTCCCACTTGAGCGTAGCAACTTGATTCTGAGCATCGCACCAGATCCTCTCCCCACAACAACATGCCTTTACATTTTAGGGTCTGCTGGCTGCACCTTGTCAGTCACATGTCATTTGGATACCAATGACAGAACCACAGGGGCTCACCACAGATGTTGGTCACACACCTGCACTCCATTGCTCCAGACCCAGTTCCCTGCTGGCTCCTACTCACTGACATCTCTGTTCTTCACCATGGTCATGAATTCCACTCAGTCAAAAACAGCAATGGCGGGTTCAGTCATGATGAGCAACAGGAGATCTAAAGGTTCTCCAGGGATTTCTGGTCATGGGATTCTCAAAACCTTCATGTTATTGGCCTAGCCATATTTCAAGAATGAAGAAGTTGGCACTGTGGGTTTTCATTCATTCAGGAGCCATTAAGGGTTGAGGAATCTCCTGAGTCTCTAATGGCATCACACCAGAGTTCAAGCTGAGGTGGACCCACTCATCTTTTCCAACCACCACACAAAAGACCACTATTCTAACAAAAACACTCCCACATGGCCCTCCTCTTCTTCCATACAGATACTCATCATAACATTCTGGCTGGGGGTTTCCATAGGGGGAGCTGTCTAAGATGGTGTGCAAAGTAAGGGCTCATGCCCATCATGTGCCAAATGCCATGGTGGCCTGGACACCCTTCCTGAGAAACAGGATAGATAAAATGGGCCTGTAGTTAATACTGCTCTGCTTCTCAAATTCGAGGCCTCCTGCCTGCCAGGGGTAGATTCTTTATGTGTACTGGACTCATGAAAACACCCAAACACCTGTGTGCTAGTTACTGGATGGCTTGCAACAACTCATTTGACCCAGAGGATCCCTGTTCTTACTTCATCGGTGTCAGGAGCCTGACCAGAGGAAGGCAAGAGACTTCATCCAATATTACACTTCTTTTTCATCCTTTTAGATGTGCATGGACACATGGGGTTTTTCTTGAGTTTCCTGGGGTGCTGAGAATGTAATTCACAGCCACACACAGGGCCAAGAGTCTGATTCAGACACAGCCTTTACAAAGCACTTTACCTAAAAGGCACAGATTGGGCCTCTTCCTTTCCGTTTGAAACTGTTTTCTGGAGGATTCCCAAAGGAGTGCCCTAAGGCAAACACCTCCCTGACATTCAGGGGAACAGAACAATAGGGAGGAAAGAAGCCTGGAGAAAAACTTTTCTTTAATTGAACACTGTGGCACTGACAGCTCCTAATCATGCAACTTGGGTGGCAATCTATGAAAGCAGGGATTCTCCAGAGAGATCCTTACCAGCCATGCTAATTTTTACTTTTCTGAGATGCTTGGCATTCCCGTCAGCAATCCAGTCCATGGCCTTGTCACAGAGCTTGAAGGTGGTACCCATCTTGTTCACAAAAACACGAACCCCTTCAGAGAGTGGCCAAAATTCTGGAAGAATACAGGAACTTGGGATCTTGGTAGGTGTTTCCCATCTGCAAGACAAGCAGCAGTCCATTCATCAATTGGCCTTGAGGAGTCCTGCAAAGATTTCCACTAGACAGGACACATTCACGGCTGCTTTCTTCTCTCTACTCTCTTTAACCACAAACCCAGTGGGATCCACTGACATAGAAAGACTCACTAGTTAACAGTCCCTTTCAAACCAACAAACAACAACAACAACAACAACAAACACGTTTTTCCTACATGATCTCAGAACAGGAGACAAAATGCCAAATTGAAACACACACCCACTAAGACACACAAACCACCCCTGTATTTGGTCTGCATCTATCCACTCTGACCTCTGACTGGTGGGTGAAAATTTGTTCCCCAGCAGTGGCCGGTCCTGTCTCAGCTCTGGTCTCCTTGGCCATCTCTGTGTAGTTGTCAGGAGCCAGCAATGAGCCAACACTTCTTTCTCAGGAAAGGCCCCTGTTCAGACCATTCAAGGCATTTGGCTACCCACACATCACCAGGGGCCAAGAAAGAATGACTCTGGCCTTGGTACAGAAAAAACAAGGGAGCCCACTGGGACTGGAATTGACTCTGGGTGCCTCGCCTCCTGGATCCCACGTTCAGAGAGTTCCATCACCAAGGAAGTGAGGTGAGGTCACTTCCTTCAGGGAAGTGAATGAGGTCACTGCCTTGGCAACCACTTTGTCCTAACAGTTGTTTCCAAGGGTCCCATGAGAGGGAGGCTGCCCCACCTTCCTGTGACATTTTCACAAGACATAAAGGTCTATATACCCTAGGAACCTGGGATCAGCAACCCACCCAGGCCTGATTGTGTCCATCTTCCCTGCATTGAGAAGAGAGAGGCTGATTCAGCCACATCCCTTCATCCTCACTGGGTTGTTGGCCATGGAAGATGACTTTAGACCTCACAGGTCCTACCTAGCTGCCTACATTGGCTCCAGGGATCATTTCTGCATCTACCTTTGAGCTTCTCAGCAGCTGGAGGATTCCCTACATACCTGTATGGCAAGATCAACTCAGGACCTGCTGTTATGTGAAAATAGATTGAGGGAACAGAGTCTGCTTCAGGGTCATATCAGGTTCGATTTGGCTTAGGAGTCATTCTGCTGGATGAATACGGGGATTGGGCAACTGGGATATTTATAAGAATGGAAGGTGAAAACTAGGTAAGAGCTGAAGCACACAAGGGTGTTGGGCCCTTGATTTGGATACATAGTTTTGAATTATGTTCTGCAGAGGTGAATCCTCTAAATCCATATACAATGGCATAAGATCTTGTACCTGGGACCACTGAATGTGAAAGAGAACTTCCAGTGATATTGAGATAGTAGACAGGATTCCAGTGTAGGGTAAGGAAGAAGAGTGAGTTTAGGATTGGGGCAAAAGGCCCTTTTTGCAATCGAATGAATTTCTATTAGAGTGTAAATGGGAATGTCAGCACACATGAAGAGTCAGTCACAACAAGGCACTTGGGGAAATAGATATCAATTGGGATGTTAGGAGATCGGGCAAAGTACAAAATGAGTGATAAGATCAGGGATATTTTCAACAGGGGGGTGGTTGAATACACTATCCTAGGAAGAAACAAGTGTACGCTCACCATAGGATTGAATATTGAAAACAATAGGCAAAGCGGACTTAGATGACTTTAGTAATCCATGCTCTCATTAAAATCAGGCTTTGGAAGAATCATAAGGTGAGTGTGAGTTTTGCATTTGGTGTCCAGTAGATGATGTGATGAAAGGAATACATGGAGGAGGTGACATGTGTATTTCTTCCACCATTTCTGGGAGCATGTTTTCAAACCCTGTCATTTAGAGTTTGGGGATAAAAATAGGTGCACCCTGGGTTTACGTATATAGAGATGATGCATGAATAGACCATAGGGTGAATAAAAATTATAACTGGTTACTATTTTAAATAATGGATTGAATTGATATTTCAAAAAATACATGAAATCTGGTATTCAGATAAACATTCAATCCAAGTAGCTGTACGTCTAGTGGTAATATTAGGGTTACTAATTACACCAAACTGTGAGTTTTGCTTCGAAAATGATGATGGAATTCAAAAGTAATGTTTTATAAAAGAAATCTCATGAAAAAGCAAGTAAAGCAACATGGAGAAATACATGGGTTCTGATACAGGGAGTGAATGTAAGTGAATCATATGCATGTCAATTTGTGAATATTGGATGAAATGATACATCCTATGATACGAAGAAATAGGAATTTAACAATTTTGAATGGAAATTTACTTCAAAATACACATCACGTCCCGTATGAATAGACTTTCATTGATGTTAAACTGGGTCACTTACTGAAGAAATACTAGGGTTAGTACTCAATATTCACTGAAGTTCATTTTGAGAATTCAGAAATGAATATGTATGTCAAGAAAATGTATATTTCTGAGAAACATCTTGTGAAAAGTTGATTATAAATCCACCCAGATGGACATTAAAGAATCAAGGTAGTATAAGTATTGACACAGAGATTGAATATTTCAAAGGGCAAAATGAAAAACGAGTCTAAGATATATGCGAACACGTGCCACATAACAATCTTCCACTGTCATCCACCACAATGCCTTGACATTACTATCACCCCAAATAAGACACAATGAGAGGAGAAGAGGAACAAAATCTGTGAATACATATCTGGAATTGGAAATTCTGAGGAGCTCACAAACTTGGGTGTGGCACAAGAGATCCCAATGGTAGGGGACAGGGTAAAGATTCCACAAACATGGAACTTTGCTGGCCTAATGACTTCTTGACTATCTGCCTCTGACATTTGTGCACTAGAAATATAGCTTTGTGCTTTAGCTTCCTTTGCAGTGAGACCAGGAAAGCTTGGTCTCAGTCTATGTGAACAGGAGGACATGGTTTCCTATTTCCCAGTACGAACAGGAGGCAGCAGAGCTGAATCCTCTCTTTGTAGGTAACTGTGGCCGTTGTGGTATGAGTGTCTCCCTGGGGGGATTGTGAAGCCTTTGGCTCACAGTCCAGTTTTAATGGCATTTCTTGCAGCTTCCCCTGAAATTTGGTGTTTGTTTTTGAAATACATAAAGGTCAACCGGGACACAGTGCTGGAGGGAGCTCTGTCACGTGGGGTGAGTCAGGGTCTGACGGAAAAAACACAAACTGGGCTGCTACCCCATATATCTTTCCCACTTGAGCGTAGCAACTTGATTCTGAGCATCGCACCAGATCCTCTCCCCACAACAACATGCCTTTACATTTTAGGGTCTGCTGGCTGCACCTTGTCAGTCACATGTCATTTGGATACCAATGACAGAACCACAGGGGCTCACCACAGATGTTGGTCACACACCTGCACTCCATTGCTCCAGACCCAGTTCCCTGCTGGCTCCTACTCACTGACATCTCTGTTCTTCACCATGGTCATGAATTCCACTCAGTCAAAAACAGCAATGGCGGGTTCAGTCATGATGAGCAACAGGAGATCTAAAGGTTCTCCAGGGATTTCTGGTCATGGGATTCTCAAAACCTTCATGTTATTGGCCTAGCCATATTTCAAGAATGAAGAAGTTGGCACTGTGGGTTTTCATTCATTCAGGAGCCATTAAGGGTTGAGGAATCTCCTGAGTCTCTAATGGCATCACACCAGAGTTCAAGCTGAGGTGGACCCACTCATCTTTTCCAACCACCACACAAAAGACCACTATTCTAACAAAAACACTCCCACATGGCCCTCCTCTTCTTCCATACAGATACTCATCATAACATTCTGGCTGGGGGTTTCCATAGGGGGAGCAGTCTAAGATGGTGTGCAAAGTAAGGGCTCATGCCCATCATGTGCCAAATGTCATGGTGGCCTGGACACCCTTCCTGAGAAACAGGATAGATAAAATGGGCCTGTAGTTAATACTGCTCTGCTTCTCAAATTCGAGGCCTCCTGCCTGCCAGGGGTAGATTCTTTATGTGTACTGGACTCATGAAAACACCCAAACACCTGTGTGCTAGTTACTGGATGGCTTGCAACAACTCATTTGACCCAGAGGATCCCTGTTCTTACTTCATCGGTGTCAGGAGCCTGACCAGAGGAAGGCAAGAGACTTCATCCAATATTACACTTCTTTTTCATCCTTTTAGATGTGCATGGACACATGGGGTTTTTCTTGAGTTTCCTGGGGTGCTGAGAATGTAATTCACAGCCACACACAGGGCCAAGAGTCTGATTTAGACACAGCCTTTACAAAGCACTTTACCTAAAAGGCACAGATTGGGCCTCTTCCTTTCCGTTTGAAACTGTTTTCTGGAGGATTCCCAAAGGAGTGCCCTAAGGCAAACACCTCCCTGACATTCAGGGGAACAGAACAATAGGGAGGAAAGAAGCCTGGAGAAAAACTTTTCTTTAATTGAACACTGTGGCACTGACAGCTCCTAATCATGCAACTTGGGTGGCTATCTATGAAAGCAGGGATTCTCCAGAGAGATCCTTACCAGCCATGCTAATTTTTACTTTTCTGAGATGCTTGGCATTCCCGTCAGCAATCCAGTCCATGGCCTTGTCACAGAGCTTGAAGGTGGTACCCATCTTGTTCACAAAAACACGAACCCCTTCAGAGAGTGGCCAAAATTCTGGAAGAATACAGGAACTTGGGATCTTGGTAGGTGTTTCCCATCTGCAAGACAAGCAGCAGTCCATTCATCAATTGGCCTTGAGGAGTCCTGCAAAGATTTCCACTAGACAGGACACATTCACGGCTGCTTTCTTCTCTCTACTCTCTTTAACCACAAACCCAGTGGGATCCACTGACATAGAAAGACTCACTAGTTAACAGTCCCTTTCAAACCAACAAACAACAACAACAACAACAACAAACACGTTTTTCCTACATGATCTCAGAACAGGAGACAAAATGCCAAATTGAAACACACACCCACTAAGACACACAAACCACCCCTGTATTTGGTCTGCATCTATCCACTCTGACCTCTGACTGGTGGGTGAAAATTTGTTCCCCAGCAGTGGCCGGTCCTGTCTCAGCTCTGGTCTCCTTGGCCATCTCTGTGTAGTTGTCAGGAGCCAGCAATGAGCCAACACTTCTTTCTCAGGAAAGGCCCCTGTTCAGACCATTCAAGGCATTTGGCTACCCACACATCACCAGGTGCCAAGAAAGAATGACTCTGGCCTTGGTACAGAAAAAACAAGGGAGCCCCCTGGGACTGGAATTGCCTCTGGGAGCCTCGCCTCCTGGATCCCACGTTCAGAGAGTTCCATCACCAAGGAAGTGAGGTGAGGTCACTTCCTTCAGGGAAGTGAATGAGGTCACTGCCTTGGCAACCACTTTGTCCTAACAGTTGTTTCCAAGGGTCCCATGAGAGGGAGGCTGCCCCACCTTCCTGTGACATTTTCACAAGTCATAAAGGTCTATATACCCTAGGAGCCCGGGATCAGCAACCCACCCAGGCCTGATTGTGTCCATCTTCCCTGCATTGAGAAGAGAGAGGCTGATTCAGCCACATCCCTTCATCCTCACTGGGTTGTTGGCCATGGAAGATGACTTTAGACCTCACAGGTCCTACCTAGCTGCCTACATTGGCTCCAGGGATCATTTCTGCATCTACCTTTGAGCTTCTCAGCAGCTGGAGGATTCCCTACATACCTGTATGGCAAGATCAACTCAGGACCTGCTGTTATGTGAAAATAGATTGAGGGAACAGAGTCTGCTTCAGGGTCATATCAGGTTCGATTTGGCTTAGGAGTCATTCTGCTGGATGAATACGGGGATTGGGCAACTGGGATATTTATAAGAATGGAAGGTGAAAACTAGGTAAGAGCTGAAGCACACAAGGGTGTTGGGCCCTTGATTTGGATACATAGTTTTGAATTATGTTCTGCAGAGGTGAATCCTCTAAATCCATATACAATGGCATAAGATCTTGGACCTGGGACCACTGAATGTGAAAGAGAACTTCCAGTGATATTGAGATAGTAGACAGGATTCCAGTGTAGGGTAAGGAAGAAGAGTGAGTTTAGGATTGGGGCAAAAGGCCCTTTTAGCAATCGAATGAATTTCTATTAGAGTGTAAATGGGAATGTCAGCACACATGAAGAGTCAGTCACAACAAGGCACTTGGGGAAATAGATATCAATTGGGATGTTAGGAGATCGGGCAAAGTACAAAATGAGTGATAAGATCAGGGATATTTTCAACAGGGGGGTGGTTGAATACACTATCCTAGGAAGAAACAAGTGTACGCTCACCATAGGATTGAATGTTGAAAACAATAGGCGAAGCGGACTTAGATGACTTTAGTAATCCATGCTCTCATTAAAATCAGGCTTTGGAAGAATCATAAGGTGAGTGTGAGTTTTGCATTTGGTGTCCAGTAGATGATGTGATGAAAGGAATACATGGAGGAGGTGACATGTGTATTTCTTCCACCATTTCTGGGAGCATGTTTTCAAACCCTGTCATTTAGAGTTTGGGGATAAATATAGGTGCACCCTGGGTTTACGTATATAGAGATGATGCATGAATAGACCATAGGGTGAATAAAAAATATAACTGGTTACTATTTTATATAATGGATTGAATTGATATTTCAAAAAATACATGAAATCTGGTATTCAGATAAACATTCAATCCAAGTAGCTGTACGTCTAGTGGTAATATTAGGGTTACTAATTACACCAAACTGTGAGTTTTGCTTCGAAAATGATGATGGAATTCAAAAGTAATGTTTTATAAAAGAAATCTCATGATAAAGCAAGTAAAGCAACATGGAGAAATACATGGGTTCTGATACAGGGAGTGAATGTAAGTGAATCATATGCATGTCAATTTGTGAATATTGGATGAAATGATACATCCTATGATACGAAGAAATAGGAATTTAACAATTTTGAATGGAAATTTACTTCAAAATACACATCACGTCCCGTATGAATAGACTTTCATTGATGTTAAACTGGGTCACTTACTGAAGAAATACTAGGGTTAGTACTCAATATTCACTGAAGTTCATTTTGAGAATTCAGAAATGAATATGTATGTCATGAAAATGTATATTTCTGAGAAATATCTTGTGAAAAGTTGATTATAAATCCACCCAGATGGACATTAAAGAATCAAGGTAGTATAAGTATTGACACAGAGATTCAATATTTCAAAGGGCAAAATGAAAAACGAGTCTAAGATATATGCGAACACGTGCCACATAACAATCTTCCACTGTCATCCACCACAATGCCTTGACATTACTATCACCCCAAATAAGACACAATGAGAGGAGAAGAGGAACAAAATCTGTGAATACATATCTGGAATTGGAAATTCTGAGGAGCTCACAAACTTGGGTGTGGCACAAGAGATCCCAATGGTAGGGGACAGGGTAAAGATTCCACAAACATGGAACTTTGCTGGCCTAATGACTTCTTGACTATCTGCCTCTGACATTTGTGCACTAGAAATATAGCTTTGTGCTTTAGCTTCCTTTGCAGTGAGACCAGGAAAGCTTGGTCTCAGTCTATGTGAACAGGAGGACATGGTTTCCTATTTCCCAATACGAACAGGAGGCAGCAGAGCTGAATCCTCTCTTTGTAGGTAACTGTGGCCGTTGGGGTATGAGTGTCTCCCTGGGGGGATTGTGAAGCCTTTGGCTCACAGTCCAGTTTTAATGGCATTTCTTGCAGCTTCCCTGGAAATTTGGTGTTTGTTTTTGAAATACATAAAAGTCAACCGGGACACAGTGCTGGAGGGAGCTCTGTCACGTGGGGTGAGTCAGGGTCTGACGGAAAAAACACAAACTGGGCTGCTACCCCATATATCTTTCCCACTTGAGCGTAGCAACTTGATTCTGAGCATCGCACCAGATCCTCTCCCCACAACAACATGCCTTTACATTTTAGGGTCTGCTGGCTGCACCTTGTCAGTCACATGTCATTTGGATACCAATGACAGAACCACAGGGGCTCACCACAGATGTTGGTCACACACCTGCACTCCATTGCTCCAGACCCAGTTCCCTGCTGGCTCCTACTCACTGACATCTCTGTTCTTCACCATGGTCATGAATTCCACTCAGTCAAAAACAGCAATGGCGGGTTCAGTCATGATGAGCAACAGGAGATCTAAAGGTTCTCCAGGGATTTCTGGTCATGGGATTCTCAAAACCTTCATGTTATTGGCCTAGCCATATTTCAAGAATGAAGAAGTTGGCACTGTGGGTTTTCATTCATTCAGGAGCCATTAAGGGTTGAGGAATCTCCTGAGTCTCTAATGGCATCACACCAGAGTTCAAGCTGAGGTGGACCCACTCATCTTTTCCAACCACCACACAAAAGACCACTATTCTAACAAAAACACTCCCACATGGCCCTCCTCTTCTTCCATACAGATACTCATCATAACATTCTGGCTGGGGGTTTCCATAGGGGGAGCAGTCTAAGATGGTGTTCAAAGTAAGGGCTCATGCACATCATGTGCCAAATGTCATGGTGGCCTGGACACCCTTCCTGAGAAACAGGATAGATAAAATGGGCCTGTAGTTAATACTGCTCTGCTTCTCAAATTCGAGGCCTCCTGCCTGCCAGGGGTAGATTCTTTATGTGTACTGGACTCATGAAAACACCCAAACACCTGTGTGCTAGTTACTGGATGGCTTGCAACAACTCATTTGACCCAGAGGATCCCTGTTCTTACTTCATCGGTGACAGGAGCCTGACCAGAGGAAGGCAAGAGACTTCATCCAATATTACACTTCTTTTTCATCCTTTTAGATGTGCATGGACACATGGGGTTTTTCTTGAGTTTCCTGGGGTGCTGAGAATGTAATTCACAGCCACACACAGGGCCAAGAGTCTGATTCAGACACAGCCTTTACAAAGCACTTTACCTAAAAGGCACAGATTGGGTCTCTTCCTTTCCGTTTGAAACTGTTTTCTGGAGGATTCCCAAAGGAGTGCCCTAAGGCAAACACCTCCCTGACATTCAGGGGAACAGAACAATAGGGAGGAAAGAAGCCTGGAGAAAAACTTTTCTTTAATTGAACACTGTGGCACTGACAGCTCCTAATCATGCAACTTGGGTGGCTATCTATGAAAGCAGGGATTCTCCAGAGAGATCCTTACCAGCCATGCTAATTTTTACTTTTCTGAGATGCTTGGCATTCCCGTCAGCAATCCAGTCCATGGCCTTGTCACAGAGCTTGAAGGTGGTACCCATCTTGTTCACAAAAACACGAACCCCTTCAGAGAGTGGCCAAAATTCTGGAAGAATACAGGAACTTGGGATCTTGGTAGGTGTTTCCCATCTGCAAGACAAGCAGCAGTCCATTCATCAATTGGCCTTGAGGAGTCCTGCAAAGATTTCCACTAGACAGGACACATTCACGGCTGCTTTCTTCTCTCTACTCTCTTTAACCACAAACCCAGTGGGATCCACTGACATAGAAAGACTCACTAGTTAACAGTCCCTTTCAAACCAACAAACAACAACAACAACAACAACAAACACGTTTTTCCTACATGATCTCAGAACAGGAGACAAAATGCCAAATTGAAACACACACCCACTAAGACACACAAACCACCCCTGTATTTGGTCTGCATCTATCCACTCTGACCTCTGACTGGTGGGTGAAAATTTGTTCCCCAGCAGTGGCCGGTCCTGTCTCAGCTCTGGTCTCCTTGGCCATCTCTGTGTAGTTGTCAGGAGCCAGCAATGAGCCAACACTTCTTTCTCAGGAAAGGCCCCTGTTCAGACCATTCAAGGCATTTGGCTACCCACACATCACCAGGTGCCAAGAAAGAATGACTCTGGCCTTGGTACAGAAAAAACAAGGGAGCCCACTGGGACTGGAATTGCCTCTGAGTGCCTCGCCTCCTGGATCCCACGTTCAGAGAGTTCCATCACCAAGGAAGTGAGGTGAGGTCACTTCCTTCAGGGAAGTGAATGAGGTCACTGCCTTGGCAACCACTTTGTCCTAACAGTTGTTTCTAAGGGTCCCATGAGAGGGAGGCTGCCCCACCTTCCTGTGACATTTTCACAAGTCATAAAGGTCTGTATACCCTAGGAGCCTGGGATCAGCAACCCACCCAGGCCTGATTGTGTCCATCTTCCCTGCATTGAGAAGAGAGAGGCTGATTCAGCCACATCCCTTCATCCTCACTGGGTTGTTGGCCATGGAAGATGACTTTAGACCTCACAGGTCCTACCTAGCTGCCTACATTGGCTCCAGGGATCATTTCTGCATCTACCTTTGAGCTTCTCAGCAGCTGGAGGATTCCCTACATACCTGTATGGCAAGATCAACTCAGGACCTGCTGTTATGTGAAAATAGATTGAGGGAACAGAGTCTGCTTCAGGGTCATATCAGGTTCGATTTGGCTTAGGAGTCATTCTGCTGGATGAATACGGGGATTGGGCAACTGGGATATTTATAAGAATGGAAGGTGAAAACTAGGTAAGAGCTGAAGCACACAAGGGTGTTGGGCCCTTGATTTGGATACATAGTTTTGAATGATGTTCTGCAGAGGTGAATCCTCTAAATCCATATACAATGGCATAAGATCTTGGACCTGGGACCACTGAATGTGAAAGAGAACTTCCAGTGATATTGAGATAGTAGACAGGATTCCAGTGTAGGGTAAGGAAGAAGAGTGAGTTTAGGATTGGGGCAAAAGGCCCTTTTAGCAATTGAATGAATTTCTATTAGAGTGTAAATGGGAATGTCAGCACACATGAAGAGTCAGTCACAACAAGGCACTTGGGGAAATAGATATCAATTGGGATGTTAGGAGATCGGGCAAAGTACAAAATGAGTGATAAGATCAGGGATATTTTCAACAGGGGGGTGGTTGAATACACTATCCTAGGAAGAAACAAGTGTACGCTCACCATAGGATTGAATATTGAAAACAATAGGCAAAGCGGACTTAGATGATTTTAGTAATCCATGCTCTCATTAAAATCAGGCTTTGGAAGAATCATAAGGTGAGTGTGAGTTTTGCATTTGGTGTCCAGTAGATGATGTGATGAAAGGAATACATGGAGGAGGTGACATGTGTATTTCTTCCACCATTTCTGGGAGCATGTTTTCAAACCCTGTCATTTAGAGTTTGGGGATAAATATAGGTGCACCCTGGGTTTACGTATATAGAGATGATGCATGAATAGACCATAGGGTGAATAAAAAATATAACTGGTTACTATTTTAAATAATGGATTGAATTGATATTTCAAAAAATACATGAAATCTGGTATTCAGATAAACATTCAATCCAAGTAGGTGTACGTCTAGTGGTAATATTAGGGTTACTAATTACACCAAACTGTGAGTTTTGCTTCGAAAATGATGATGGAATTCAAAAGTAATGTTTTATAAAAGAAATCTCATGAAAAAGCAAGTAAAGCAACATGGAGAAATACATGGGTTCTGATACAGGGAGTGAATGTAAGTGAATCATATGCATGTCAATTTGTGAATATTGGATGAAATGATACATCCTATGATACGAAGAAATAGGAATTTAACAATTTTGAATGGAAATTTACTTCAAAATACACATCACGTCCCGTATGAATAGACTTTCATTGATGTTAAACTGGGTCACTTACTGAAGAAATACTAGGGTTAGTACTCAATATTCACTGAAGTTCATTTTGAGAATTCAGAAATGAATATGTATGTCATGAAAATGTATATTTCTGAGAAATATCTTGTGAAAAGTTGATTATAAATCCACCCAGATGGACATTAAAGAATCAAGGTAGTATAAGTATTGACACAGAGATTCAATATTTCAAAGGGCAAAATGAAAAACGAGTCTAAGATATATGCGAACACGTGCCACATAACAATCTTCCACTGTCATCCACCACAATGCCTTGACATTACTATCACCCCAAATAAGACACAATGAGAGGAGAAGAGGAACAAAATCTGTGAATACATATCTGGAATTGGAAATTCTGAGGAGCTCACAAACTTGGGTGTGGCACAAGAGATCCCAATGGTAGGGGACAGGGTAAAGATTCCACAAACATGGAACTTTGCTGGCCTAATGACTTCTTGACTATCTGCCTCTGACATTTGTGCACTAGAAATATAGCTTTGTGCTTTAGCTTCCTTTGCAGTGAGACCAGGAAAGCTTGGTCTCAGTCTATGTGAACAGGAGGACATGGTTTCCTATTTCCCAATACGAACAGGAGGCAGCAGAGCTGAATCCTCTCTTTGTAGGTAACTGTGGCCGTTGGGGTATGAGTGTCTCCCTGGGGGGATTGTGAAGCCTTTGGCTCACAGTCCAGTTTTAATGGCATTTCTTGCAGCTTCCCTGGAAATTTGGTGTTTGTTTTTGAAATACATAAAGGTCAACCGGGACACAGTGCTGGAGGGAGCTCTGTCACGTGGGGTGAGTCAGGGTCTGACGGAAAAAACACAAACTGGGCTGCTACCCCATATATCTTTCCCACTTGAGCGTAGCAACTTGATTCTGAGCATCGCACCAGATCCTCTCCCCACAACAACATGCCTTTACATTTTAGGGTCTGCTGGCTGCACCTTGTCAGTCACATGTCATTTGGATACCAATGACAGAACCACAGGGGCTCACCACAGATGTTGGTCACACACCTGCACTCCATTGCTCCAGACCCAGTTCCCTGCTGGCTCCTACTCACTGACATCTCTGTTCTTCAATATGGTCATGAATTCCACTCAGTCAAAAACGGCAATGGCGGGTTCAGTCATGATGAGCAACAGGAGATCTAAAGGTTCTCCAGGGATTTCTGGTCATGGGATTCTCAAAACCTTCATGTTATTGGCCTAGCCATATTTCAAGAATGAAGAAGTTGGCACTGTGGGTTTTCATTCATTCAGGAGCCATTAAGGGTTGAGGAATCTCCTGAGTCTCTAATGGCATCACACCAGAGTTCAAGCTGAGGTGGACCCACTCATCTTTTCCAACCACCACACAAAAGACCACTATTCTAACAAAAACACTCCCACATGGCCCTCCTCTTCTTCCATACAGATACTCATCATAACATTCTGGCTGGGGGTTTCCATAGGGGGAGCAGTCTAAGATGGTGTGCAAAGTAAGGTCTCATGCCCATCATGTGCCAAATGTCATGGTGGCCTGGACACCCTTCCTGAGAAACAGGATAGATAAAATGGGCCTGTAGTTAATACTGCTCTGCTTCTCAAATTCGAGGCCTCCTGCCTGCCAGGGGTAGATTCTTTATGTGTACTGGACTCATGAAAACACCCAAACACCTGTGTGCTAGTTACTGGATGGCTTGCAACAACTCATTTGACCCAGAGGATCCCTGTTCTTACTTCATCGGTGTCAGGAGCCTGACCAGAGGAAGGCAAGAGACTTCATCCAATATTACACTTCTTTTTCATCCTTTTAGATGTGCATGGACACATGGGGTTTTTCTGGAGTTTCCTGGGGTGCTGAGAATGTAATTCACAGCCACACACAGGGCCAAGAGTCTGATTTAGACACAGCCTATACAAAGCACTTTACCTAAAAGGCACAGATTGGGCCTCTTCCTTTCCGTTTGAAACTGTTTTCTGGAGGATTCCCAAAGGAGTGCCCTAAGGCAAACACCTCCCTGACATTCAGGGGAACAGAACAATAGGGAGGAAAGAAGCCTGGAGAAAAACTTTTCTTTAATTGAACACTGTGGCACTGACAGCTCCTAATCATGCAACTTGGGTGGCTATCTATGAAAGCAGGGATTCTCCAGAGAGATCCTTACCAGCCATGCTAATTTTTACTTTTCTGAGATGCTTGGCATTCCCGTCAGCAATCCAGTCCATGGCCTTGTCACAGAGCTTGAAGGTGGTACCCATCTTGTTCACAAAAACACGAACCCCTTCAGAGAGTGGCCAAAATTCTGGAAGAATACAGGAACTTGGGATCTTGGTAGGTGTTTCCCATCTGCAAGAGAAGCAGCAGTCCATTCATCAATTGGCCTTGAGGAGTCCTGCAAAGATTTCCACTAGACAGGACACATTCACGGCTGCTTTCTTCTCTCTACTCTCTTTAACCACAAACCCAGTGGGATCCACTGACATAGAAAGACTCACTAGTTAACAGTCCCTTTCAAACCAACAAACAACAACAACAACATCAACAAACACGTTTTTCCTACATGATCTCAGAACAGGAGACAAAATGCCAAATTGAAACACACACCCACTAAGACACACAAACCACCCCTGTATTTGGTCTGCATCTATCCACTCTGACCTCTGACTGGTGGGTGAAAATTTGTTCCCCAGCAGTGGCCGGTCCTGTCTCACTCTGGTCTCCTTGGCCATCTCTGTGTAGTTGTCAGGAGCCACCAATGAGCCAACACTTCTTTCTCAGGAAAGGCCCCTGTTCAGACCATTCAAGGCATTTGGCTACCCACACATCACCAGGTGCCAAGAAAGAATGACTCTGGCCTTGGTACAGAAAAAACAAGGGAGCCCACTGGGACTGGAATTGCCTCTGGGTGCCTCGCCTCCTGGATCCCACGTTCAGAGAGTTCCATCACCAAGGAAGTGAGGTGAGGTCACTTCCTTCAGGGAAGTGAATGAGGTCACTGCCTTGGCAACCACTTTGTCCTAACAGTTGTTTCTAAGGGTCCCATGAGAGGGAGGCTGCCCCACCTTCCTGTGACATTTTCACAAGTCATAAAGGTCTATATACACTAGGAGCCCGGGATCAGCAACCCACCCAGGCCTGATTGTGTCCATCTTCCCTGCATTGAGAAGAGAGAGGCTGATTCAGCCACATCCCTTCATCCTCACTGGGTTGTTGGCCATGGAAGATGACTTTAGACCTCACAGGTCCTACCTAGCTGCCTACATTGGCTCCAGGGATCATTTCTGCATCTACCTTTGAGCTTCTCAGCAGCTGGAGGATTCCCTACATACCTGTATGGCAAGATCAACTCAGGACCTGCTGTTATGTGAAAATAGATTGAGGGAACAGAGTCTGCTTCAGGGTCATATCAGGTTCGATTTGGCTTAGGAGTCATTCTGCTGGATGAATACGGGGATTGGGCAACTGGGATATTTATAAGAATGGAAGGTGAAAACTAGGTAAGAGCTGAAGCACACAAGGGTGTTGGGCCCTTGATTTGGATACATAGTTTTGAATTATGTTCTGCAGAGGTGAATCCTCTGAACCCTTATACAATGGCATAAGATCTTGTACCTGGGACCACTGAATGTGAAAGAGAACTTCCAGTGATATTGAGATAGTAGACAGGATTCCAGTGTAGGGTAAGGAAGAAGAGTGAGTTTAGGATTATGGCAAAAGGCCCTTTTAGCAATCGAATGAATTTCTATTAGAGTGTAAATGGGAATGTCAGCACACATGAAGAGTCAGTCACAACAAGGCACTTGGGGAAATAGATATCAATTGGGATGTTAGGAGATCGGGCAAAGTACAAAATGAGTGATAAGATCAGGGATATTTTCAACAGGGGGGTGGTTGAATACACTATCCTAGGAAGAAACAAGTGTACGCTCACCATAGGATTGAATATTGAAAACAATAGGCAAAGCGGACTTAGATGATTTTAGTAATCCATGCTCTCATTAAAATCAGGCTTTGGAAGAATCATAAGGTGAGTGTGAGTTTTGCATTTGGTGTCCAGAAGATGATGTGATGAAAGGAATACATGGAGGAGGTGACATGTGTATTTCTTCCACCATTTCTGGGAGCATGTTTTCAAACCCTGTCATTTAGAGTTTGGGGATAAAAATAGGTGCACCCTGGGTTTACGTATATAGAGATGATGCATGAATAGACCATAGGGTGAATAAAAAATATAACTGGTTACTATTTTAAATAATGGATTGAATTGATATTTCAAAAAATACATGAAATCTGGTATTCAGATAAACATTCAATCCAAGTAGCTGTACGTCTAGTGGTAATATTAGGGTTACTAATTACACCAAACTGTGAGTTTTGCTTCGAAAATGATGATGGAATTCAAAAGTAATGTTTTATAAAAGAAATCTCATGAAAAAGCAAGTAAAGCAACATGGAGAAATACATGGGTTCTGATACAGGGAGTGAATGTAAGTGAATCATATGCATGTCAATTTGTGAATATTGGATGAAATGATACATCCTATGATACGAAGAAATAGGAATTTAACAATTTTGAATGGAAATTTACTTCAAAATACACATCACGTCCCGTATGAATAGACTTTCATTGATGTTAAACTGGGTCACTTACTGAAGAAATATTAGGGTTAGTACTCAATATTCACTGAAGTTCATTTTGAGAATTCAGAAATGAATATGTATGTCAAGAAAATGTATATTTCTGAGAAATATCTTGTGAAAAGTTGATTATAAATCCACCCAGATGGACATTAAAGAATCAAGGTAGTATAAGTATTGACACAGAGATTGAATATTTCAAAGGGCAAAATGAAAAACGAGTCTAAGATATATGCGAACACGTGCCACATAACAATCTTCCACTGTCATCCACCACAATGCCTTGACATTACTATCACCCCAAATAAGACACAATGAGAGGAGAAGAGGAACAAAATCTGTGAATACATATCTGGAATTGGAAATTCTGAGGAGCTCACAAACTTGGGTGTGGCACAAGAGATCCCAATGGTAGGGGACAGGGTAAAGATTCCACAAACATGGAACTTTGCTGGCCTAATGACTTCTTGACTATCTGCCTCTGACATTTGTGCACTAGAAATATAGCTTTGTGCTTTAGCTTCCTTTGCAGTGAGACCAGGAAAGCTTGGTCTCAGTCTATGTGAACAGGAGGACATGGTTTCCTATTTCCCAATACGAACAGGAGGCAGCAGAGCTGAATCCTCTCTTTGTAGGTAACTGTGGCCATTGGGGTATGAGTGTCTCCCTGGGGGGATTGTGAAGCCTTTGGCTCACAGTCCAGTTTTAATGGCATTTCTTGCAGCTTCCCTGGAAATTTGGTGTTTGTTTTTGAAATACATAAAGGTCAACCGGGACACAGTGCTGGAGGGAGCTCTGTCACGTGGGGTGAGTCAGGGTCTGACGGAAAAAACACAAACTGGGCTGCTACCCCATATATCTTTCCCACTTGAGCGTAGCAACTTGATTCTGAGCATCGCACCAGATCCTCTCCCCACAACAACATGCCTTTACATTTTAGGGTCTGCTGGCTGCACCTTGTCAGTCACATGTCATTTGGATACCAATGACAGAACCACAGGGGCTCACCACAGATGTTGGTCACACACCTGCACTCCATTGCTCCAGACCCAGTTCCCTGCTGGCTCCTACTCACTGACATCTCTGTTCTTCACCATGGTCATGAATTCCACTCAGTCAAAAACAGCAATGGCGGGTTCAGTCATGATGAGCAACAGGAGATCTAAAGGTTCTCCAGGGATTTCTGGTCATGGGATTCTCAAAACCTTCATGTTATTGGCCTAGCCATATTTCAAGAATGAAGAAGTTGGCACTGTGGGTTTTCATTCATTCAGGAGCCATTAAGGGTTGAGGAATCTCCTGAGTCTCTAATGGCATCACACCAGAGTTCAAGCTGAGGTGGACCCACTCATCTATTCAAACCACCACACAAAAGACCACTATTCTAACAAAAACACTCCCACATTGCCCTCCTCTTCTTCCATACAGATACTCATCATAACATTCTGGCTGGGGGTTTCCATAGGGGGAGCAGTCTAAGATGGTGTGCAAAGTAAGGTCTCATGCCCATCATGTGCCAAATGTCATGGTGGCCTGGACACTCTTCCTGAGAAACAGGATAGATAAAATGGGCCTGTAGTTAATACTGCTCTGCTTCTCAAATTCGAGGCCTCCTGCCTGCCAGGGGTAGATTCTTTATGTGTGCTGGACTCATGCAAACACCCAAACACCTGTGTGCTAGTTACTGGATGGCTTGCAACAACTCATTTGACCCAGAGGATCCCTGTTCTTACTTCATCGGTGTCAGGAGCCTGACCAGAGGAAGGCAAGAGACTTCATCCAATATTACACTTCTTTTTCATCCTTTTAGATGTGCATGGACACATGGGATTTTTCTTGAGTTTCCTGGGGTGCTGAGAATGTAATTCACAGCCACACACAGGGCCAAGAGTCTGATTCAGACACAGCCTTTACAAAGCACTTTATCTAAAAGGCACAGATTGGGCCTCTTCCTTTCCGTTTGAAACTGTTTTCTGGAGGATTCCCAAAGGAGTGCCCTAAGGCAAACACCTCCCTGACATTCAGGGGAACAGAACAATAGGGAGGAAAGAAGCCTGGAGAAAAACTTTTCTTTAATTGAACACTGTGGCACTGACAGCTCCTAATCATGCAACTTGGGTGGCTATCTATGCAAGCAGGGATTCTCCAGAGAGATCCTTACCAGTCATGCTAATTTTTACTTTTCTGAGATGCTTGGCATTCCCGTCAGCAATCCAGTCCATGGCCTTGTCACAGAGCTTGAAGGTGGTACCCATCTTGTTCACAAAAACACGAACCCCTTCAGAGAGTGGCCGAAATTCTGGAAGAATACAGGAACTTGGGATCTTGGTAGGTGTTTCCCATCTGCAAGACAAGCAGCAGTCCATTCATCAATTGGCCTTGAGGAGTCCTGCAAAGATTTCCACTAGACAGGACACATTCACGGCTGCATTCTTCTCTCTACTCTCTTTAACCACAAACCCAGTGGGATCCACTGACTCTATAGAAAGACTCACTAGTTAATAGTCCATTTCAAACCAACAAACAACAACAACAACAACAACAACAACAACAAACACGTTTTTCCTACATGATCTCAGAACAGGAGACAAAATGCCAAATTGAAACACACACCCACTAAGACACACAAACCACCCCTGTATTTGTTCTGCATCTATCCACTCTGACCTCTGACTGGTGGGTGAAAATTTGTTCCCCAGCAGTGGCCGGTCCTGTCTCAGCTCTGGTCTCCTTGGCCATCTCTGTGTAGTTGTCAGGAGCCAGCAATGAGCCAACACTTCTTTCTCAGGAAAGGCCCCTGTTCAGACCATTCAAGGCATTTGGCTACCCACACATCACCAGGTGCCAAGAAAGAATGACTCTGGCCTTGGTACAGAAAAAACAAGGGAGCCCACTGGGACTGGAATTGCCTCTGGGTGCCTCGCCTCCTGGATCCCACGTTCAGAGAGTTCCATCACCAAGGAAGTGAGGTGAGGTCACTTCCTTCAGGGAAGTGAATAGGATCACTGCCTTGGCAACCACTTTGTCCTAACAGTTGTTTCCAAGGGTCCCATGAGGGGGAGGCTGCCCCACCTTCCTGTGACATTTTCACAAGTCATAAAGGTCTATATACCCTAGGAGCCCGGGATCAGCAACCCACCCAGGCCTGATTGTGTCCATCTTCCCTGCATTGAGAAGAGAGAGGCTGATTCAGCCACATCCCTTCATCCTCACTGGGTTGTTGGCCATGGAAGATGACTTTAGACCTCACAGGTCCTACCTAGCTGCCTACATTGGCTCCAGGGATCATTTCTGCATCTACCTTTGAGCTTCTCAGCAGCTGGAGGATTCCCTACATACCTGTATGGCAAGATCAACTCAGGACCTGCTGTTATGTGAAAATAGATTGAGGGAACAGAGTCTGCTTCAGGGTCATATCAGGTTCGATTTGGCTTAGGAGTCATTCTGCTGGATGAATACGGGGATTGGGCAACTGGGATATTTATAAGAATGGAAGGTGAAAACTAGGTAAGAGCTGAAGCACACAAGGGTGTTGGGCCCTTGATTTGGATACATAGTTTTGAATTATGTTCTGCAGAGGTGAATCCTCTAAATCCATATACAATGGCATAAGATCTTGTACCTGGGACCACTGAATGTGAAAGAGAACTTCCAGTGATATTGAGATAGTAGACAGGATTCCAGTGTAGGGTAAGGAAGAAGAGTGAGTTTAGGATTGGGGCAAAAGGCCCTTTTAGCAATCGAATGAATTTCTATTAGAGTGTAAATGGGAATGTCAGCACACATGAAGAGTCAGTCACAACAAGGCACTTGGGGAAATAGATATCAATTGGGATGTTAGGAGATCGGGCAAAGTACAAAATGAGTGATAAGATCAGGGATATTTTCAACAGGGGGGTGGTTGAATACACTATCCTAGGAAGAAACAAGTGTACGCTCACCATAGGATTGAATATTGAAAACAATAGGCAAAGCGGACTTAGATGATTTTAGTAATCCATGCTCTCATTAAAATCAGGCTTTGGAAGAATCATAAGGTGAGTGTGAGTTTTGCATTTGGTGTCCAGAAGATGATGTGATGAAAGGAATACATGGAGGAGGTGACATGTGTATTTCTTCCACCATTTCTGGGAGCATGTTTTCAAACCCTGTCATTTAGAGTTTGGGGATAAAAATAGGTGCACCCTGGGTTTACGTATATAGAGATGATGCATGAATAGACCATAGGGTGAATAAAAAATATAACTGGTTACTATTTTAAATAATGGATTGAATTGATATTTCAAAAAATACATGAAATCTGGTATTCAGATAAACATTCAATCCAAGTAGCTGTACGTCTAGTGGTAATATTAGGGTTACTAATTACACCAAACTGTGAGTTTTGCTTCGAAAATGATGATGGAATTCAAAAGTAATGTTTTATAAAAGAAATCTCATGAAAAAGCAAGTAAAGCAACATGGAGAAATACATGGGTTCTGATACAGGGAGTGAATGTAAGTGAATCATATGCATGTCAATTTGTGAATATTGGATGAAATGATACATCCTATGATACGAAGAAATAGGAATTTAACAATTTTGAATGGAAATTTACTTCAAAATACACATCACGTCCCGTATGAATAGACTTTCATTGATGTTAAACTGGGTCACTTACTGAAGAAATATTAGGGTTAGTACTCAATATTCACTGAAGTTCATTTTGAGAATTCAGAAATGAATATGTATGTCAAGAAAAATGTATATTTCTGAGAAATATCTTGTGAAAAGTTGATTATAAATCCACCCAGATGGACATTAAAGAATCAAGGTAGTATAAGTATTGACACAGAGATTGAATATTTCAAAGGGCAAAATGAAAAATGAGTCTAAGATATATGCGAACACGTGCCACATAACAATCTTCCACTGTCATCCACCACAATGCCTTGACATTACTATCACCCCAAATAAGACACAATGAGAGGAGAAGAGGAACAAAATCTGTGAATACATATCTGGAATTGGAAATTCTGAGGAGCTCACAAACTTGGGTGTGGCACAAGAGATCCCAATGGTAGGGGACAGGGTAAAGATTCCACAAACATGGAACTTTGCTGGCCTAATGACTTCTTGACTATCTGCCTCTGACATTTGTGCACTAGAAATATAGCTTTGTGCTTTAGCTTCCTTTGCAGTGAGACCAGGAAAGCTTGGTCTCAGTCTATGTGAACAGGAGGACATGGTTTCCTATTTCCCAATACGAACAGGAGGCAGCAGAGCTGAATCCTCTCTTTGTAGGTAACTGTGGCCATTGGGGTATGAGTGTCTCCCTGGGGGGATTGTGAAGCCTTTGGCTCACAGTCCAGTTTTAATGGCATTTCTTGCAGCTTCCCTGGAAATTTGGTGTTTGTTTTTGAAATACATAAAGGTCAACCGGGACACAGTGCTGGAGGGAGCTCTGTCACGTGGGGTGAGTCAGGGTCTGACGGAAAAAACACAAACTGGGCTGCTACCCCATATATCTTTCCCACTTGAGCGTAGCAACTTGATTCTGAGCATCGCACCAGATCCTCTCCCCACAACAACATGCCTTTACATTTTAGGGTCTGCTGGCTGCACCTTGTCAGTCACATGTCATTTGGATACCAATGACAGAACCACAGGGGCTCACCACAGATGTTGGTCACACACCTGCACTCCATTGCTCCAGACCCAGTTCCCTGCTGGCTCCTACTCACTGACATCTCTGTTCTTCACCATGGTCATGAATTCCACTCAGTCAAAAACAGCAATGGCGGGTTCAGTCATGATGAGCAACAGGAGATCTAAAGGTTCTCCAGGGATTTCTGGTCATGGGATTCTCAAAACCTTCATGTTATTGGCCTAGCCATATTTCAAGAATGAAGAAGTTGGCACTGTGGGTTTTCATTCATTCAGGAGCCATTAAGGGTTGAGGAATCTCCTGAGTCTCTAATGGCATCACACCAGAGTTCAAGCTGAGGTGGACCCACTCATCTTTTCCAACCACCACACAAAAGACCACTATTCTAACAAAAACACTCCCACATGGCCCTCCTCTTCTTCCATACAGATACTCATCATAACATTCTGGCTGGGGGTTTCCATAGGGGGAGCAGTCTAAGATGGTGTGCAAAGTAAGGTCTCATGCCCATCATGTGCCAAATGTCATGGTGGCCTGGACACCCTTCCTGAGAAACAGGATAGATAAAATGGGCCTGTAGTTAATACTGCTCTGCTTCTCAAATTCGAGGCCTCCTGCCTGCCAGGGGTAGATTCTTTATGTGTGCTGGACTCATGCAAACACCCAAACACCTGTGTGCTAGTTACTGGATGGCTTGCAACAACTCATTTGACCCAGAGGATCCCTGTTCTTACTTCATCGGTGTCAGGAGCCTGACCAGAGGAAGGCAAGAGACTTCATCCAATATTACACTTCTTTTTCATCCTTTTAGATGTGCATGGACACATGGGATTTTTCTTGAGTTTCCTGGGGTGCTGAGAATGTAATTCACAGCCACACACAGGGCCAAGAGTCTGATTCAGACACAGCCTTTACAAAGCACTTTACCTAAAAGGCACAGATTGGGCCTCTTCCTTTCCGTTTGAAACTGTTTTCTGGAGGATTCCCAAAGGAGTGCCCTAAGGCAAACACCTCCCTGACATTCAGGGGAACAGAACAATAGGGAGGAAAGAAGCCTGGAGAAAAACTTTTCTTTAATTGAACACTGTGGCACTGACAGCTCCTAATCATGCAACTTGGGTGGCTATCTATGCAAGCAGGGATTCTCCAGAGAGATCCTTACCAGTCATGCTAATTTTTACTTTTCTGAGATGCTTGGCATTCCCGTCAGCAATCCAGTCCATGGCCTTGTCACAGAGCTTGAAGGTGGTACCCATCTTGTTCACAAAAACACGAACCCCTTCAGAGAGTGGCCAAAATTCTGGAAGAATACAGGAACTTGGGATCTTGGTAGGTGTTTCCCATCTGCAAGACAAGCAGCAGTCCATTCATCAATTGGCCTTGAGGAGTCCTGCAAAGATTTCCACTAGACAGGACACATTCACGGCTGCATTCTTCTCTCTACTCTCTTTAACCACAAACCCAGTGGGATCCACTGACTCTATAGAAAGACTCACTAGTTAATAGTCCATTTCAAACCAACAAACAACAACAACAACAACAACAACAACAAACACGTTTTTCCTACATGATCTCAGAACAGGAGACAAAATGCCAAATTGAAACACACACCCACTAAGACACACAAACCACCCCTGTATTTGTTCTGCATCTATCCACTCTGACCTCTGACTGGTGGGTGAAAATTTGTTCCCCAGCAGTGGCCGGTCCTGTCTCAGCTCTGGTCTCCTTGGCCATCTCTGTGTAGTTGTCAGGAGCCAGCAATGAGCCAACACTTCTTTCTCAGGAAAGGCCCCTGTTCAGACCATTCAAGGCATTTGGCTACCCACACATCACCAGGTGCCAAGAAAGAATGACTCTGGCCTTGGTACAGAAAAAACAAGGGAGCCCACTGGGACTGGAATTGCCTCTGGGTGCCTCGCCTCCTGGATCCCACGTTCAGAGAGTTCCATCACCAAGGAAGTGAGGTGAGGTCACTTCCTTCAGGGAAGTGAATGAGGTCACTGCCTTGGCAACCACTTTGTCCTAACAGTTGTTTCCAAGGGTCCCATGAGAGGGAGGCTGCCCCACCTTCCTGTGACATTTTCACAAGTCATAAAGATCTATATACCCTAGGAGCCTGGGATCAGCAACCCACCCAGGCCTGATTGTGTCCATCTTCCCTGCATTGAGAAGAGAGAGGCTGATTCAGCCACATCCCTTCATCCTCACTGGGTTGTTGGCCATGGAAGATGACTTTAGACCTCACAGGTCCTACCTAGCTGCCTACATTGGCTCCAGGGATCATTTCTGCATCTACCTTTGAGCTTCTCAGCAGCTGGAGGATTCCCTACATACCTGTATGGCAAGATCAACTCAGGACCTGCTGTTATGTGAAAATAGATTGAGGGAACAGAGTCTGCTTCAGGGTCATATCAGGTTCGATTTGGCTTAGGAGTCATTCTGCTGGATGAATACGGGGATTGGGCAACTGGGATATTTATAAGAATGGAAGGTGAAAACTAGGTAAGAGCTGAAGCACACAAGGGTGTTGGGCCCTTGATTTGGATACATAGTTTTGAATTATGTTCTGCAGAGGTGAATCCTCTAAACCCTTATACAATGGCATAAGATCTTGTACCTGGGACCACTGAATGTGAAAGAGAACTTCCAGTGATATTGAGATAGTAGACAGGATTCCAGTGTAGGGTAAGGAAGAAGAGTGAGTTTAGGATTGGGGCAAAAGGCCCTTTTAGCAATCGAATGAATTTCTATTAGAGTGTAAATGGGAATGTCAGCACACATGAAGAGTCAGTCACAACAAGGCACTTGGGGAAATAGATATCAATTGGGATGTTAGGAGATCGGGCAAAGTACAAAATGAGTGATAAGATCAGGGATATTTTCAACAGGGGGGTGGTTGAATACACTATCCTAGGAAGAAACAAGTGTACGCTCACCATAGGATTGAATATTGAAAACAATAGGCAAAGCGGACTTAGATGATTTTAGTAATCCATGCTCTCATTAAAATCAGGCTTTGGAAGAATCATAAGGTGAGTGTGAGTTTTGCATTTGGTGTCCAGAAGATGATGTGATGAAAGGAATACATGGAGGAGGTGACATGTGTATTTCTTCCACCATTTCTGGGAGCATGTTTTCAAACCCTGTCATTTAGAGTTTGGGGATAAAAATAGGTGCACCCTGGGTTTACGTATATAGAGGTGATGCATGAATAGACCATAGGGTGAATAAAAAATATAACTGGTTACTATTTTAAATAATGGATTGAATTGATATTTCAAAAAATACATGAAATCTGGTATTCAGATAAACATTCAATCCAAGTAGCTGTACGTCTAGTGGTAATATTAGGGTTACTAATTACACCAAACTGTGAGTTTTGCTTCGAAAATGATGATGGAATTCAAAAGTAATGTTTTATAAAAGAAATCTCATGAAAAAGCAAGTAAAGCAACATGGAGAAATACATGGGTTCTGATACAGGGAGTGAATGTAAGTGAATCATATGCATGTCAATTTGTGAATATTGGATGAAATGATACATCCTATGATACGAAGAAATAGGAATTTAACAATTTTGAATGGAAATTTACTTCAAAATACACATCACGTCCCGTATGAATAGACTTTCATTGATGTTAAACTGGGTCACTTACTGAAGAAATATTAGGGTTAGTACTCAATATTCACTGAAGTTCATTTTGAGAATTCAGAAATGAATATGTATGTCAAGAAAAATGTATATTTCTGAGAAATATCTTGTGAAAAGTTGATTATAAATCCACCCAGATGGACATTAAAGAATCAAGGTAGTATAAGTATTGACACAGAGATTGAATATTTCAAAGGGCAAAATGAAAAACGAGTCTAAGATATATGCGAACACGTGCCACATAACAATCTTCCACTGTCATCCACCACAATGCCTTGACATTACTATCACCCCAAATAAGACACAATGAGAGGAGAATAGGAACAAAATCTGTGAATACATATCTGGAATTGGAAATTCTGAGGAGCTCACAAACTTGGGTGTGGCACAAGAGATCCCAATGGTAGGGGACAGGGTAAAGATTCCACAAACATGGAACTTTGCTGGCCTAATGACTTCTTGACTATCTGCCTCTGACATTTGTGCACTAGAAATATAGCTTTGTGCTTTAGCTTCCTTTGCAGTGAGACCAGGAAAGCTTGGTCTCAGTCTATGTGAACAGGAGGACATGGTTTCCTATTTCCCAATACGAACAGGAGGCAGCAGAGCTGAATCCTCTCTTTGTAGGTAACTGTGGCCATTGGGGTATGAGTGTCTCCCTGGGGGGATTGTGAAGCCTTTGGCTCACAGTCCAGTTTTAATGGCATTTCTTGCAGCTTCCCTGGAAATTTGGTGTTTGTTTTTGAAATACATAAAGGTCAACCGGGACACAGTGCTGGAGGGAGCTCTGTCACGTGGGGTGAGTCAGGGTCTGACGGAAAAAACACAAACTGGGCTGCTACCCCATATATCTTTCCCACTTGAGCGTAGCAACTTGATTCTGAGCATCGCACCAGATCCTCTCCCCACAACAACATGCCTTTACATTTTAGGGTCTGCTGGCTGCACCTTGTCAGTCACATGTCATTTGGATACCAATGACAGAACCACAGGGGCTCACCACAGATGTTGGTCACACACCTGCACTCCATTGCTCCAGACCCAGTTCCCTGCTGGCTCCTACTCACTGACATCTCTGTTCTTCACCATGGTCATGAATTCCACTCAGTCAAAAACAGCAATGGCGGGTTCAGTCATGATGAGCAACAGGAGATCTAAAGGTTCTCCAGGGATTTCTGGTCATGGGATTCTCAAAACCTTCATGTTATTGGCCTAGCCATATTTCAAGAATGAAGAAGTTGGCACTGTGGGTTTTCATTCATTCAGGAGCCATTAAGGGTTGAGGAATCTCCTGAGTCTCTAATGGCATCACACCAGAGTTCAAGCTGAGGTGGACCCACTCATCTTTTCCAACCACCACACAAAAGACCACTATTCTAACAAAAACACTCCCACATGGCCCTCCTCTTCTTCCATACAGATACTCATCATAACATTCTGGCTGGGGGTTTCCATAGGGGGAGCAGTCTAAGATGGTGTGCAAAGTAAGGTCTCATGCCCATCATGTGCCAAATGTCATGGTGGCCTGGACACTCTTCCTGAGAAACAGGATAGATAAAATGGGCCTGTAGTTAATACTGCTCTGCTTCTCAAATTCGAGGCCTCCTGCCTGCCAGGGGTAGATTCTTGATGTGTGCTGGACTCATGAAAACACCCAAACACCTGTGTGCTAGTTACTGGATGGCTTGCAACAACTCATTTGACCCAGAGGATCCCTGTTCTTACTTCATCGGTGTCAGGAGCCTGACCAGAGGAAGGCAAGAGACTTCATCCAATATTACACTTCTTTTTCATCCTTTTAGATGTGCATGGACACATGGGATTTTTCTTGAGTTTCCTGGGGTGCTGAGAATGTAATTCACAGCCACACACAGGGCCAAGAGTCTGATTCAGACACAGCCTTTACAAAGCACTTTATCTAAAAGGCACAGATTGGGCCTCTTCCTTTCCGTTTGAAACTGTTTTCTGGAGGATTCCCAAAGGAGTGCCCTAAGGCAAACACCTCCCTGACATTCAGGGGAACAGAACAATAGGGAGGAAAGAAGCCTGGAGAAAAACTTTTCTTTAATTGAACACTGTGGCACTGACAGCTCCTAATCATGCAACTTGGGTGGCTATCTATGCAAGCAGGGATTCTCCAGAGAGATCCTTACCAGTCATGCTAATTTTTACTTTTCTGAGATGCTTGGCATTCCCGTCAGCAATCCAGTCCATGGCCTTGTCACAGAGCTTGAAGGTGGTACCCATCTTGTTCACAAAAACACGAACCCCTTCAGAGAGTGGCCAAAATTCTGGAAGAATACAGGAACTTGGGATCTTGGTAGGTGTTTCCCATCTGCAAGACAAGCAGCAGTCCATTCATCAATTGGCCTTGAGGAGTCCTGCAAAGATTTCCACTAGACAGGACACATTCACGGCTGCATTCTTCTCTCTAGTCTCTTTAACCACAAACACAGTGGGATCCACTGACATAGAAAGACTCACTAGTTAACAGTCCATTTCAAACCAACAAACAACAACAACAACAACAACAAACACGTTTTTCCTACATGATCTCAGAACAGGAGACAAAATGCCAAATTGAAACACACACCCACTAAGACACACAAACCACCCCTGTATTTGGTCTGCATCTATCCACTCTGACCTCTGACTGGTGGGTGAAAATTTGTTCCCCAGCAGTGGCCGGTCCTGTCTCAGCTCTGGTCTCCTTGGCCATCTCTGTGTAGTTGTCAGGAGCCAGCAATGAGCCAACACTTCTTTCTCAGGAAAGGCCCCTGTTCAGACCATTCAAGGCATTTGGCTACCCACACATCACCAGGTGCCAAGAAAGAATGACTCTGGCCTTGGTACAGAAAAAACAAGGGAGCCCACTGGGACTGGAATTGCCTCTGGGTGCCTCGCCTCCTGGATCCCACGTTCAGAGAGTTCCATCACCAAGGAAGTGAGGTGAGGTCACTTCCTTCAGGGAAGTGAATGAGGTCACTGCCTTGGCAACCACTTTGTCCTAACAGTTGTTTCCAAGGGTCCCATGAGAGGGAGGCTGCCCCACCTTCCTGTGACATTTTCACAAGTCATAAAGGTCTATATACCCTAGGAGCCCGGGATCAGCAACCCACCCAGGCCTGATTGTGTCCATCTTCCCTGCATTGAGAAGAGAGAGGCTGATTCAGCCACATCCCTTCATCCTCACTGGGTTGTTGGCCATGGAAGATGACTTTAGACCTCACAGGTCCTACCTGGCTGCCTACATTGGCTCCAGGGATCATTTCTGCATCTACCTTTGAGCTTCTCAGCAGCTGGAGGATTCCCTACATACCTGTATGGCAAGATCAACTCAGGACCTGCTGTTATGTGAAAATAGATTGAGGGAACAGAGTCTGCTTCAGGGTCATATCAGGTTCGATTTGGCTTAGGAGTCATTCTGCTGGATGAATACGGGGATTGGGCAACTGGGATATTTATAAGAATGGAAGGTGAAAACTAGGTAAGAGCTGAAGCACACAAGGGTGTTGGGCCCTTGATTTGGATACATAGTTTTGAATTATGTTCTGCAGAGGTGAATCCTCTAAATCCATATACAATGGCATAAGATCTTGTACCTGGGACCACTGAATGTGAAAGAGAACTTCCAGTGATATTGAGATAGTAGACAGGATTCCAGTGTAGGGTAAGGAAGAAGAGTGAGTTTAGGATTGGGGCAAAAGGCCCTTTTAGCAATCGAATGAATTTCTATTAGAGTGTAAATGGGAATGTCAGCACACATGAAGAGTCAGTCACAACAAGGCACTTGGGGAAATAGATATCAATTGGGATGTTAGGAGATCGGGCAAAGTACAAAATGAGTGATAAGATCAGGGATATTTTCAACAGGGGGGTGGTTGAATACACTATCCTAGGAAGAAACAAGTGTACGCTCACCATAGGATTGAATATTGAAAACAATAGGCAAAGCGGACTTAGATGATTTTAGTAATCCATGCTCTCATTAAAATCAGGCTTTGGAAGAATCATAAGGTGAGTGTGAGTTTTGCATTTGGTGTCCAGAAGATGATGTGATGAAAGGAATACATGGAGGAGGTGACATGTGTATTTCTTCCACCATTTCTGGGAGCATGTTTTCAAACCCTGTCATTTAGAGTTTGGGGATAAAAATAGGTGCACCCTGGGTTTACGTATATAGAGATGATGCATGAATAGACCATAGGGTGAATAAAAAATATAACTGGTTACTATTTTAAATAATGGATTGAATTGATATTTCAAAAAATACATGAAATCTGGTATTCAGATAAACATTCAATCCAAGTAGCTGTACGTCTAGTGGTAATATTAGGGTTACTAATTACACCAAACTGTGAGTTTTGCTTCGAAAATGATGATGGAATTCAAAAGTAATGTTTTATAAAAGAAATCTCATGAAAAAGCAAGTAAAGCAACATGGAGAAATACATGGGTTCTGATACAGGGAGTGAATGTAAGTGAATCATATGCATGTCAATTTGTGAATATTGGATGAAATGATACATCCTATGATAGGAAGAAATAGGAATTTAACAATTTTGAATGAAAATTTACTTCAAAATACACATCACGTCCCGTATGAATAGACTTTCATTGATGTTAAACTGGGTCACTTACTGAAGAAATATTAGGGTTAGTACTCAATATTCACTGAAGTTCATTTTGAGAATTCAGAAATGAATATGTATGTCAAGAAAAATGTATATTTCTGAGAAATATCTTGTGAAAAGTTGATTATAAATCCACCCAGATGGACATTAAAGAATCAAGGTAGTATAAGTATTGACACAGAGATTGAATATTTCAAAGGGCAAAATGAAAAACGAGTCTAAGATATATGCGAACACGTGCCACATAACAATCTTCCACTGTCATCCACCACAATGCCTTGACATTACTATCACCCCAAATAAGACACAATGAGAGGAGAAGAGGAACAAAATCTGTGAATACATATCTGGAATTGGAAATTCTGAGGAGCTCACAAACTTGGGTGTGGCACAAGAGATCCCAATGGTAGGGGACAGGGTAAAGATTCCACAAACATGGAACTTTGCTGGCCTAATGACTTCTTGACTATCTGCCTCTGACATTTGTGCACTAGAAATATAGCTTTGTGCTTTAGCTTCCTTTGCAGTGAGACCAGGAAAGCTTGGTCTCAGTCTATGTGAACAGGAGGACATGGTTTCCTATTTCCCAATACGAACAGGAGGCAGCAGAGCTGAATCCTCTCTTTGTAGGTAACTGTGGCCATTGGGGTATGAGTGTCTCCCTGGGGGGATTGTGAAGCCTTTGGCTCACAGTCCAGTTTTAATGGCATTTCTTGCAGCTTCCCTGGAAATTTGGTGTTTGTTTTTGAAATACATAAAGGTCAACCGGGACACAGTGCTGGAGGGAGCTCTGTCACGTGGGGTGAGTCAGGGTCTGACGGAAAAAACACAAACTGGGCTGCTACCCCATATATCTTTCCCACTTGAGCGTAGCAACTTGATTCTGAGCATCGCACCAGATCCTCTCCCCACAACAACATGCCTTTACATTTTAGGGTCTGCTGGCTGCACCTTGTCAGTCACATGTCATTTGGATACCAATGACAGAACCACAGGGGCTCACCACAGATGTTGGTCACACACCTGCACTCCATTGCTCCAGACCCAGTTCCCTGCTGGCTCCTACTCACTGACATCTCTGTTCTTCACCATGGTCATGAATTCCACTCAGTCAAAAACAGCAATGGCGGGTTCAGTCATGATGAGCAACAGGAGATCTAAAGGTTCTCCAGGGATTTCTGGTCATGGGATTCTCAAAACCTTCATGTTATTGGCCTAGCCATATTTCAAGAATGAAGAAGTTGGCACTGTGGGTTTTCATTCATTCAGGAGCCATTAAGGGTTGAGGAATCTCCTGAGTCTCTAATGGCATCACACCAGAGTTCAAGCTGAGGTGGACCCACTCATCTTTTCAAACCACCACACAAAAGACCACTATTCTAACAAAAACACTCCCACATTGCCCTCCTCTTCTTCCATACAGATACTCATCATAACATTCTGGCTGGGGGTTTCCATAGGGGGAGCAGTCTAAGATGGTGTGCAAAGTAAGGTCTCATGCCCATCATGTGCCAAATGTCATGGTGGCCTGGACACTCTTCCTGAGAAACAGGATAGATAAAATGGGCCTGTAGTTAATACTGCTCTGCTTCTCAAATTCGAGGCCTCCTGCCTGCCAGGGGTAGATTCTTTATGTGTGCTGGACTCATGCAAACACCCAAACACCTGTGTGCTAGTTACTGGATGGCTTGCAACAACTCATTTGACCCAGAGGATCCCTGTTCTTACTTCATCGGTGTCAGGAGCCTGACCAGAGGAAGGCAAGAGACTTCATCCAATATTACACTTCTTTTTCATCCTTTTAGATGTGCATGGACACATGGGATTTTTCTTGAGTTTCCTGGGGTGCTGAGAATGTAATTCACAGCCACACACAGGGCCAAGAGTCTGATTCAGACACAGCCTTTACAAAGCACTTTATCTAAAAGGCACAGATTGGGCCTCTTCCTTTCCGTTTGAAACTGTTTTCTGGAGGATTCCCAAAGGAGTGCCCTAAGGCAAACACCTCCCTGACATTCAGGGGAACAGAACAATAGGGAGGAAAGAAGCCTGGAGAAAAACTTTTCTTTAATTGAACACTGTGGCACTGACAGCTCCTAATCATGCAACTTGGGTGGCTATCTATGCAAGCAGGGATTCTCCAGACAGATCCTTACCAGTCATGCTAATTTTTACTTTTCTGAGATGCTTGGCATTCCCGTCAGCAATCCAGTCCATGGCCTTGTCACAGAGCTTGAAGGTGGTACCCATCTTGTTCACAAAAACACGAACCCCTTCAGAGAGTGGCCAAAATTCTGGAAGAATACAGGAACTTGGGATCTTGGTAGGTGTTTCCCATCTGCAAGACAAGCAGCAGTCCATTCATCAATTGGCCTTGAGGAGTCCTGCAAAGATTTCCACTAGACAGGACACATTCACGGCTGCATTCTTCTCTCTACTCTCTTTAACCACAAACACAGTGGGATCCACTGACATAGAAAGACTCACTAGTTAACAGTCCATTTCAAACCAACAAACAACAACAACAACAACAACAAACACGTTTTTCCTACATGATCTCAGAACAGGAGACAAAATGCCAAATTGAAACACACACCCACTAAGACACACAAACCACCCCTGTATTTGGTCTGCATCTATCCACTCTGACCTCTGACTGGTGGGTGAAAATTTGTTCCCCAGCAGTGGCCGGTCCTGTCTCAGCTCTGGTCTCCTTGGCCATCTCTGTGTAGTTGTCAGGAGCCAGCAATGAGCCAACACTTCTTTCTCAGGAAAGGCCCCTGTTCAGACCATTCAAGGCATTTGGCTACCCACACATCACCAGGTGCCAAGAAAGAATGACTCTGGCCTTGGTACAGAAAAAACAAGGGAGCCCACTGGGACTGGAATTGCCTCTGGGTGCCTCGCCTCCTGGATCCCACGTTCAGAGAGTTCCATCACCAAGGAAGTGAGGTGAGGTCACTTCCTTCAGGGAAGTGAATGAGGTCACTGCCTTGGCAACCACTTTGTCCTAACAGTTGTTTCCAAGGGTCCCATGAGAGGGAGGCTGCCCCACCTTCCTGTGACATTTTCACAAGTCATAAAGGTCTATATACCCTAGGAGCCCGGGATCAGCAACCCACCCAGGCCTGATTGTGTCCATCTTCCCTGCATTGAGAAGAGAGAGGCTGATTCAGCCACATCCCTTCATCCTCACTGGGTTGTTGGCCATGGAAGATGACTTTAGACCTCACAGGTCCTACCTAGCTGCCTACATTGGCTCCAGGGTCATTTCTGCATCTACCTTTGAGCTTCTCAGCAGCTGGAGGATTCCCTACATACCTGTATGGCAAGATCAACTCAGGACCTGCTGTTATGTGAAAATAGATTGAGGGAACAGAGTCTGCTTCAGGGTCATATCAGGTTCGATTTGGCTTAGGAGTCATTCTGCTGGATGAATACGGGGATTGGGCAACTGGGATATTTATAAGAATGGAAGGTGAAAACTAGGTAAGAGCTGAAGCACACAAGGGTGTTGGGCCCTTGATTTGGATACATAGTTTTGAATTATGTTCTGCAGAGGTGAATCCTCTAAATCCATATACAATGGCATAAGATCTTGTACCTGGGACCACTGAATGTGAAAGAGAACTTCCAGTGATATTGAGATAGTAGACAGGATTCCAGTGTAGGGTAAGGAAGAAGAGTGAGTTTAGGATTGGGGCAAAAGGCCCTTTTAGCAATCGAATGAATTTCTATTAGAGTGTAAATGGGAATGTCAGCACACATGAAGAGTCAGTCACAACAAGGCACTTGGGGAAATAGATATCAATTGGGATGTTAGGAGATCGGGCAAAGTACAAAATGAGTGATAAGATCAGGGATATTTTCAACAGGGGGGTGGTTGAATACACTATCCTAGGAAGAAACAAGTGTACGCTCACCATAGGATTGAATATTGAAAACAATAGGCAAAGCGGACTTAGATGATTTTAGTAATCCATGCTCTCATTAAAATCAGGCTTTGGAAGAATCATAAGGTGAGTGTGAGTTTTGCATTTGGTGTCCAGAAGATGATGTGATGAAAGGAATACATGGAGGAGGTGACATGTGTATTTCTTCCACCATTTCTGGGAGCATGTTTTCAAACCCTGTCATTTAGAGTTTGGGGATAAAAATAGGTGCACCCTGGGTTTACGTATATAGAGATGATGCATGAATAGACCATAGGGTGAATAAAAAATATAACTGGTTACTATTTTAAATAATGGATTGAATTGATATTTCAAAAAATACATGAAATCTGGTATTCAGATAAACATTCAATCCAAGTAGCTGTACGTCTAGTGGTAATATTAGGGTTACTAATTACACCAAACTGTGAGTTTTGCTTCGAAAATGATGATGGAATTCAAAAGTAATGTTTTATAAAAGAAATCTCATGATAAAGCAAGTAAAGCAACATGGAGAAATACATGGGTTCTGATACAGGGAGTGAATGTAAGTGAATCATATGCATGTCAATTTGTGAATATTGGATGAAATGATACATCCTATGATACGAAGAAATAGGAATTTAACAATTTTGAATGGAAATTTACTTCAAAATACACATCATGTCCCGTATGAATAGACTTTCATTGATGTTAAACTGGGTCACTTACTGAAGAAATATTAGGGTTAGTACTCAATATTCACTGAAGTTCATTTTGAGAATTCAGAAATGAATATGTATGTCAAGAAAAATGTATATTTCTGAGAAATATCTTGTGAAAAGTTGATTATAAATCCACCCAGATGGACATTAAAGAATCAAGGTAGTATAAGTATTGACACAGAGATTGAATATTTCAAAGGGCAAAATGAAAAATGAGTCTAAGATATATGCGAACACGTGCCACATAACAATCTTCCACTGTCATCCACCACAATGCCTTGACATTACTATCACCCCAAATAAGACACAATGAGAGGAGAAGAGGAACAAAATCTGTGAATACATATCTGGAATTGGAAATTCTGAGGAGCTCACAAACTTGGGTGTGGCACAAGAGATCCCAATGGTAGGGGACAGGGTAAAGATTCCACAAACATGGAACTTTGCTGGCCTAATGACTTCTTGACTATCTGCCTCTGACATTTGTGCACTAGAAATATAGCTTTGTGCTTTAGCTTCCTTTGCAGTGAGACCAGGAAAGCTTGGTCTCAGTCTATGTGAACAGGAGGACATGGTTTCCTATTTCCCAATACGAACAGGAGGCAGCAGAGCTGAATCCTCTCTTTGTAGGTAACTGTGGCCATTGGGGTATGAGTGTCTCCCTGGGGGGATTGTGAAGCCTTTGGCTCACAGTCCAGTTTTAATGGCATTTCTTGCAGCTTCCCTGGAAATTTGGTGTTTGTTTTTGAAATACATAAAGGTCAACCGGGACACAGTGCTGGAGGGAGCTCTGTCACGTGGGGTGAGTCAGGGTCTGACGGAAAAAACACAAACTGGGCTGCTACCCCATATATCTTTCCCACTTGAGCGTAGCAACTTGATTCTGAGCATCGCACCAGATCCTCTCCCCACAACAACATGCCTTTACATTTTAGGGTCTGCTGGCTGCACCTTGTCAGTCACATGTCATTTGGATACCAATGACAGAACCACAGGGGCTCACCACAGATGTTGGTCACACACCTGCACTCCATTGCTCCAGACCCAGTTCCCTGCTGGCTCCTACTCACTGACATCTCTGTTCTTCACCATGGTCATGAATTCCACTCAGTCAAAAACAGCAATGGCGGGTTCAGTCATGATGAGCAACAGGAGATCTAAAGGTTCTCCAGGGATTTCTGGTCATGGGATTCTCAAAACCTTCATGTTATTGGCCTAGCCATATTTCAAGAATGAAGAAGTTGGCACTGTGGGTTTTCATTCATTCAGGAGCCATTAAGGGTTGAGGAATCTCCTGAGTCTCTAATGGCATCACACCAGAGTTCAAGCTGAGGTGGACCCACTCATCTTTTCCAACCACCACACAAAAGACCACTATTCTAACAAAAACACTCCCACATGGCCCTCCTCTTCTTCCATACAGATACTCATCATAACATTCTGGCTGGGGGTTTCCATAGGGGGAGCAGTCTAAGATGGTGTGCAAAGTAAGGTCTCATGCCCATCATGTGCCAAATGTCATGGTGGCCTGGACACCCTTCCTGAGAAACAGGATAGATAAAATGGGCCTGTAGTTAATACTGCTCTGCTTCTCAAATTCGAGGCCTCCTGCCTGCCAGGGGTAGATTCTTTATGTGTGCTGGACTCATGAAAACACCCAAACACCTGTGTGCTAGTTACTGGATGGCTTGCAACAACTCATTTGACCCAGAGGATCCCTGTTCTTACTTCATCGGTGTCAGGAGCCTGACCAGAGGAAGGCAAGAGACTTCATCCAATATTACACTTCTTTTTCATCCTTTTAGATGTGCATGGACACATGGGATTTTTCTTGAGTTTCCTGGGGTGCTGAGAATGTAATTCACAGCCACACACAGGGCCAAGAGTCTGATTCAGACACAGCCTTTACAAAGCACTTTACCTAAAAGGCACAGATTGGGCCTCTTCCTTTCCGTTTGAAACTGTTTTCTGGAGGATTCCCAAAGGAGTGCCCTAAGGCAAACACCTCCCTGACATTCAGGGGAACAGAACAATAGGGAGGAAAGAAGCCTGGAGAAAAACTTTTCTTTAATTGAACACTGTGGCACTGACAGCTCCTAATCATGCAACTTGGGTGGCTATCTATGCAAGCAGGGATTCTCCAGAGAGATCCTTACCAGTCATGCTAATTTTTACTTTTCTGAGATGCTTGGCATTCCCGTCAGCAATCCAGTCCATGGCCTTGTCACAGAGCTTGAAGGTGGTACCCATCTTGTTCACAAAAACACGAACCCCTTCAGAGAGTGGCCAAAATTCTGGAAGAATACAGGAACTTGGGATCTTGGTAGGTGTTTCCCATCTGCAAGACAAGCAGCAGTCCATTCATCAATTGGCCTTGAGGAGTCCTGCAAAGATTTCCACTAGACAGGACACATTCACGGCTGCATTCTTCTCTCTACTCTCTTTAACCACAAACCCAGTGGCATCCACTGACTCTATAGAAAGACTCACTAGTTAATAGTCCATTTCAAACCAACAAACAACAACAACAACAACAACAACAACAAACACGTTTTTCCTACATGATCTCAGAACAGGAGACAAAATGCCAAATTGAAACACACACCCACTAAGACACACAAACCACCCCTGTATTTGTTCTGCATCTATCCACTCTGACCTCTGACTGGTGGGTGAAAATTTGTTCCCCAGCAGTGGCCGGTCCTGTCTCAGCTCTGGTCTCCTTGGCCATCTCTGTGTAGTTGTCAGGAGCCAGCAATGAGCCAACACTTCTTTCTCAGGAAAGGCCCCTGTTCAGACCATTCAAGGCATTTGGCTACCCACACATCACCAGGTGCCAAGAAAGAATGACTCTGGCCTTGGTACAGAAAAAACAAGGGAGCCCACTGGGACTGGAATTGCCTCTGGGTGCCTCGCCTCCGGGATCCCACGTTCAGAGAGTTCCATCACCAAGGAAGTGAGGTGAGGTCACTTCCTTCAGGGAAGTGAATGAGGTCACTGCCTTGGCAACCACTTTGTCCTAACAGTTGTTTCCAAGGGTCCCATGAGAGGGAGGCTGCCCCACCTTCCTGTGACATTTTCACAAGTCATAAAGATCTATATACCCTAGGAGCCTGGGATCAGCAACCCACCCAGGCCTGATTGTGTCCATCTTCCCTGCATTGAGAAGAGAGAGGCTGATTCAGCCACATCCCTTCATCCTCACTGGGTTGTTGGCCATGGAAGATGACTTTAGACCTCACAGGTCCTACCTAGCTGCCTACATTGGCTCCAGGGATCATTTCTGCATCTACCTTTGAGCTTCTCAGCAGCTGGAGGATTCCCTACATACCTGTATGGCAAGATCAACTCAGGACCTGCTGTTATGTGAAAATAGATTGAGGGAACAGAGTCTGCTTCAGGGTCATATCAGGTTCGATTTGGCTTAGGAGTCATTCTGCTGGATGAATACGGGGATTGGGCAACTGGGATATTTATAAGAATGGAAGGTGAAAACTAGGTAAGAGCTGAAGCACACAAGGGTGTTGGGCCCTTGATTTGGATACATAGTTTTGAATTATGTTCTGCAGAGGTGAATCCTCTAAATCCATATACAATGGCATAAGATCTTGTACCTGGGACCACTGAATGTGAAAGAGAACTTCCAGTGATATTGAGATAGTAGACAGGATTCCAGTGTAGGGTAAGGAAGAAGAGTGAGTTTAGGATTGGGGCAAAAGGCCCTTTTAGCAATCGAATGAATTTCTATTAGAGTGTAAATGGGAATGTCAGCACACATGAAGAGTCAGTCACAACAAGGCACTTGGGGAAATAGATATCAATTGGGATGTTAGGAGATCGGGCAAAGTACAAAATGAGTGATAAGATCAGGGATATTTTCAACAGGGGGGTGGTTGAATACACTATCCTAGGAAGAAACAAGTGTACGCTCACCATAGGATTGAATATTGAAAACAATAGGCAAAGCGGACTTAGATGATTTTAGTAATCCATGCTCTCATTAAAATCAGGCTTTGGAAGAATCATAAGGTGAGTGTGAGTTTTGCATTTGGTGTCCAGAAGATGATGTGATGAAAGGAATACATGGAGGAGGTGACATGTGTATTTCTTCCACCATTTCTGGGAGCATGTTTTCAAACCCTGTCATTTAGAGTTTGGGGATAAAAATAGGTGCACCCTGGGTTTACGTATATAGAGATGATGCATGAATAGACCATAGGGTGAATAAAAAATATAACTGGTTACTATTTTAAATAATGGATTGAATTGATATTTCAAAAAATACATGAAATCTGGTATTCAGATAAACATTCAATCCAAGTAGCTGTACGTCTAGTGGTAATATTAGGGTTACTAATTACACCAAACTGTGAGTTTTGCTTCGAAAATGATGATGGAATTCAAAAGTAATGTTTTATAAAAGAAATCTCATGTAAAAGCAAGTAAAGCAACATGGAGAAATACATGGGTTCTGATACAGGGAGTGAATGTAAGTGAATCATATGCATGTCAATTTGTGAATATTGGATGAAATGATACATCCTATGATACGAAGAAATAGGAATTTAACAATTTTGAATGGAAATTTACTTCAAAATACACATCACGTCCCGTATGAATAGACTTTCATTGATGTTAAACTGGGTCACTTACTGAAGAAATACTAGGGTTAGTACTCAATATTCACTGAAGTTCATTTTGAGAATTCAGAAATGAATATGTATGTCATGAAAATGTATATTTCTGAGAAATATCTTGTGAAAAGTTGATTATAAATCCACCCAGATGGACATTAAAGAATCAAGGTAGTATAAGTATTGACACAGAGATTGAATATTTCAAAGGGCAAAATGAAAAACGAGTCTAAGATATATGCGAACACGTGCCACATAACAATCTTCCACTGTCATCCACCACAATGCCTTGACATTACTATCACCCCAAATAAGACACAATGAGAGGAGAAGAGGAACAAAATCTGTGAATACATATCTGGAATTGGAAATTCTGAGGAGCTCACAAACTTGGGTGTGGCACAAGAGATCCCAATGGTAGGGGACAGGGTAAAGATTCCACAAACATGGAACTTTGCTGGCCTAATGACTTCTTGACTATCTGCCTCTGACATTTGTGCACTAGAAATATAGCTTTGTGCTTTAGCTTCCTTTGCAGTGAGACCAGGAAAGCTTGGTCTCAGTCTATGTGAACAGGAGGACATGGTTTCCTATTTCCCAATACGAACAGGAGGCAGCAGAGCTGAATCCTCTCTTTGTAGGTAACTGTGGCCATTGGGGTATGAGTGTCTCCCTGGGGGGATTGTGAAGCCTTTGGCTCACAGTCCAGTTTTAATGGCATTTCTTGCAGCTTCCCTGGAAATTTGGTGTTTGTTTTTGAAATACATAAAGGTCAACCGGGACACAGTGCTGGAGGGAGCTCTGTCACGTGGGGTGAGTCAGGGTCTGACGGAAAAAACACAAACTGGGCTGCTACCCCATATATCTTTCCCACTTGAGCGTAGCAACTTGATTCTGAGCATCGCACCAGATCCTCTCCCCACAACAACATGCCTTTACATTTTAGGGTCTGCTGGCTGCACCTTGTCAGTCACATGTCATTTGGATACCAATGACAGAACCACAGGGGCTCACCACAGATGTTGGTCACACACCTGCACTCCATTGCTCCAGACCCAGTTCCCTGCTGGCTCCTACTCACTGACATCTCTGTTCTTCACCATGGTCATGAATTCCACTCAGTCAAAAACAGCAATGGCGGGTTCAGTCATGATGAGCAACAGGAGATCTAAAGGTTCTCCAGGGATTTCTGGTCATGGGATTCTCAAAACCTTCATGTTATTGGCCTAGCCATATTTCAAGAATGAAGAAGTTGGCACTGTGGGTTTTCATTCATTCAGGAGCCATTAAGGGTTGAGGAATCTCCTGAGTCTCTAATGGCATCACACCAGAGTTCAAGCTGAGGTGGACCCACTCATCTTTTCCAACCACCACACAAAAGACCACTATTCTAACAAAAACACTCCCACATGGCCCTCCTCTTCTTCCATACAGATACTCATCATAACATTCTGGCTGGGGGTTTCCATAGGGGGAGCAGTCTAAGATGGTGTGCAAAGTAAGGTCTCATGCCCATCATGTGCCAAATGTCATGGTGGCCTGGACACTCTTCCTGAGAAACAGGATAGATAAAATGGGCCTGTAGTTAATACTGCTCTGCTTCTCAAATTCGAGGCCTCCTGCCTGCCAGGGGTAGATTCTTGATGTGTGCTGGACTCATGAAAACACCCAAACACCTGTGTGCTAGTTACTGGATGGCTTGCAACAACTCATTTGACCCAGAGGATCCCTGTTCTTACTTCATCGGTGTCAGGAGCCTGACCAGAGGAAGGCAAGAGACTTCATCCAATATTACACTTCTTTTTCATCCTTTTAGATGTGCATGGACACATGGGATTTTTCTTGAGTTTCCTGGGGTGCTGAGAATGTAATTCACAGCCACACACAGGGCCAAGAGTCTGATTCAGACACAGCCTTTACAAAGCACTTTATCTAAAAGGCACAGATTGGGCCTCTTCCTTTCCGTTTGAAACTGTTTTCTGGAGGATTCCCAAAGGAGTGCCCTAAGGCAAACACCTCCCTGACATTCAGGGGAACAGAACAATAGGGAGGAAAGAAGCCTGGAGAAAAACTTTTCTTTAATTGAACACTGTGGCACTGACAGCTCCTAATCATGCAACTTGGGTGGCTATCTATGCAAGCAGGGATTCTCCAGAGAGATCCTTACCAGTCATGCTAATTTTTACTTTTCTGAGATGCTTGGCATTCCCGTCAGCAATCCAGTCCATGGCCTTGTCACAGAGCTTGAAGGTGGTACCCATCTTGTTCACAAAAACACGAACCCCTTCAGAGAGTGGCCAAAATTCTGGAAGAATACAGGAACTTGGGATCTTGGTAGGTGTTTCCCATCTGCAAGACAAGCAGCAGTCCATTCATCAATTGGCCTTGAGGAGTCCTGCAAAGATTTCCACTAGACAGGACACATTCACGGCTGCATTCTTCTCTCTACTCTCTTTAACCACAAACCCAGTGGGATCCACTGACATAGAAAGACTCACTAGTTAACAGTCCATTTCAAACCAACAAACAACAACAACAACAACAACAAACACGTTTTTCCTACATGATCTCAGAACAGGAGACAAAATGCCAAATTGAAACACACACCCACTAAGACACACAAACCACCCCTGTATTTGGTCTGCATCTATCCACTCTGACCTCTGACTGGTGGGTGAAAATTTGTTCCCCAGCAGTGGCCGGTCCTGTCTCAGCTCTGGTCTCCTTGGCCATCTCTGTGTAGTTGTCAGGAGCCAGCAATGAGCCAACACTTCTTTCTCAGGAAAGGCCCCTGTTCAGACCATTCAAGGCATTTGGCTACCCACACATCACCAGGTGCCAAGAAAGAATGACTCTGGCCTTGGTACAGAAAAAACAAGGGAGCCCACTGGGACTGGAATTGCCTCTGGGAGCCTCGCCTCCTGGATCCCACGTTCAGAGAGTTCCATCACCAAGGAAGTGAGGTGAGGTCACTTCCTTCAGGGAAGTGAATGAGGTCACTGCCTTGGCAACCACTTTGTCCTAACAGTTGTTTCTAAGGGTCCCATGAGAGGGAGGCTGCCCCACCTTCCTGTGACATTTTCACAAGTCATAAAGGTCTATATACCCTAGGAGCCCGGGATCAGCAACCCACCCAGGCCTGATTGTGTCCATCTTCCCTGCATTGAGAAGAGAGAGGCTGATTCAGCCACATCCCTTCATCCTCACTGGGTTGTTGGCCATGGAAGATGACTTTAGACCTCACAGGTCCTACCTGGCTGCCTACATTGGCTCCAGGGATCATTTCTGCATCTACCTTTGAGCTTCTCAGCAGCTGGAGGATTCCCTACATACCTGTATGGCAAGATCAACTCAGGACCTGCTGTTATGTGAAAATAGATTGAGGGAACAGAGTCTGCTTCAGGGTCATATCAGGTTCGATTTGGCTTAGGAGTCATTCTGCTGGATGAATACGGGGATTGGGCAACTGGGATATTTATAAGAATGGAAGGTGAAAACTAGGTAAGAGCTGAAGCACACAAGGGTGTTGGGCCCTTGATTTGGATACATAGTTTTGAATTATGTTCTGCAGAGGTGAATCCTCTAAATCCATATACAATGGCATAAGATCTTGTACCTGGGACCACTGAATGTGAAAGAGAACTTCCAGTGATATTGAGATAGTAGACAGGATTCCAGTGTAGGGTAAGGAAGAAGAGTGAGTTTAGGATTGGGGCAAAAGGCCCTTTTAGCAATCGAATGAATTTCTATTAGAGTGTAAATGGGAATGTCAGCACACATGAAGAGTCAGTCACAACAAGGCACTTGGGGAAATAGATATCAATTGGGATGTTAGGAGATCGGGCAAAGTACAAAATGAGTGATAAGATCAGGGATATTTTCAACAGGGGGGTGGTTGAATACACTATCCTAGGAAGAAACAAGTGTACGCTCACCATAGGATTGAATATTGAAAACAATAGGCAAAGCGGACTTAGATGATTTTAGTAATCCATGCTCTCATTAAAATCAGGCTTTGGAAGAATCATAAGGTGAGTGTGAGTTTTGCATTTGGTGTCCAGAAGATGATGTGATGAAAGGAATACATGGAGGAGGTGACATGTGTATTTCTTCCACCATTTCTGGGAGCATGTTTTCAAACCCTGTCATTTAGAGTTTGGGGATAAAAATAGGTGCACCCTGGGTTTACGTATATAGAGATGATGCATGAATAGACCATAGGGTGAATAAAAAATATAACTGGTTACTATTTTAAATAATGGATTGAATTGATATTTCAAAAAATACATGAAATCTGGTATTCAGATAAACATTCAATCCAAGTAGCTGTACGTCTAGTGGTAATATTAGGGTTACTAATTACACCAAACTGTGAGTTTTGCTTCGAAAATGATGATGGAATTCAAAAGTAATGTTTTATAAAAGAAATCTCATGAAAAAGCAAGTAAAGCAACATGGAGAAATACATGGGTTCTGATACAGGGAGTGAATGTAAGTGAATCATATGCATGTCAATTTGTGAATATTGGATGAAATGATACATCCTATGATACGAAGAAATAGGAATTTAACAATTTTGAATGGAAATTTACTTCAAAATACACATCACGTCCCGTATGAATAGACTTTCATTGATGTTAAACTGGGTCACTTACTGAAGAAATATTAGGGTTAGTACTCAATATTCACTGAAGTTCATTTTGAGAATTCAGAAATGAATATGTATGTCAAGAAAAATGTATATTTCTGAGAAATATCTTGTGAAAAGTTGATTATAAATCCACCCAGATGGACATTAAAGAATGAAGGTAGTATAAGTATTGACACAGAGATTGAATATTTCAAAGGGCAAAATGAAAAACGAGTCTAAGATATATGCGAACACGTGCCACATAACAATCTTCCACTGTCATCCACCTCAATGCCTTGACATTACTATCACCCCAAATAAGACACAATGAGAGGAGAAGAGGAACAAAATCTGTGAATACATATCTGGAATTGGAAATTCTGAGGAGCTCACAAACTTGGGTGTGGCACAAGAGATCCCAATGGTAGGGGACAGGGTAAAGATTCCACAAACATGGAACTTTGCTGGCCTAATGACTTCTTGACTATCTGCCTCTGACATTTGTGCACTAGAAATATAGCTTTGTCCTTTAGCTTCCTTTGCAGTGAGACCAGGAAAGCTTGGTCTCAGTCTATGTGAACAGGAGGACATGGTTTCCTATTTCCCAATACGAACAGGAGGCAGCAGAGCTGAATCCTCTCTTTGTAGGTAACTGTGGCCATTGGGGTATGAGTGTCTCCCTGGGGGGATTGTGAAGCCTTTGGCTCACAGTCCAGTTTTAATGGCATTTCTTGCAGCTTCCCTGGAAATTTGGTGTTTGTTTTTGAAATACATAAAGGTCAACCGGGACACAGTGCTGGAGGGAGCTCTGTCACGTGGGGTGAGTCAGGGTCTGACGGAAAAAACACAAACTGGGCTGCTACCCCATATATCTTTCCCACTTGAGCGTAGCAACTTGATTCTGAGCATCGCACCAGATCCTCTCCCCACAACAACATGCCTTTACATTTTAGGGTCTGCTGGCTGCACCTTGTCAGTCACATGTCATTTGGATACCAATGACAGAACCACAGGGGCTCACCACAGATGTTGGTCACACACCTGCACTCCATTGCTCCAGACCCAGTTCCCTGCTGGCTCCTACTCACTGACATCTCTGTTCTTCACCATGGTCATGAATTCCACTCAGTCAAAAACAGCAATGGCGGGTTCAGTCATGATGAGCAACAGGAGATCTAAAGGTTCTCCAGGGATTTCTGGTCATGGGATTCTCAAAACCTTCATGTTATTGGCCTAGCCATATTTCAAGAATGAAGAAGTTGGCACTGTGGGTTTTCATTCATTCAGGAGCCATTAAGGGTTGAGGAATCTCCTGAGTCTCTAATGGCATCACACCAGAGTTCAAGCTGAGGTGGACCCACTCATCTTTTCCAACCACCACACAAAAGACCACTATTCTAACAAAAACACTCCCACATGGCCCTCCTCTTCTTCCATACAGATACTCATCATAACATTCTGGCTGGGGGTTTCCATAGGGGGAGCAGTCTAAGATGGTGTGCAAAGTAAGGTCTCATGCCCATCATGTGCCAAATGTCATGGTGGCCTGGACACTCTTCCTGAGAAACAGGATAGATAAAATGGGCCTGTAGTTAATACTGCTCTGCTTCTCAAATTCGAGGCCTCCTGCCTGCCAGGGGTAGATTCTTTATGTGTGCTGGACTCATGAAAACACCCAAACACCTGTGTGCTAGTTACTGGATGGCTTGCAACAACTCATTTGACCCAGAGGATCCCTGTTCTTACTTCATCGGTGTCAGGAGCCTGACCAGAGGAAGGCAAGAGACTTCATCCAATATTACACTTCTTTTTCATCCTTTTAGATGTGCATGGACACATGGGGTTTTTCTTGAGTTTCCTGGGGTGCTGAGAATGTAATTCACAGCCACACACAGGGCCAAGAGTCTGATTCAGACACAGCCTTTACAAAGCACTTTATCTAAAAGGCACAGATTGGGCCTCTTCCTTTCCGTTTGAAACTGTTTTCTGGAGGATTCCCAAAGGAGTGCCCTAAGGCAAACACCTCCCTGACATTCAGGGGAACAGAACAATAGGGAGGAAAGAAGCCTGGAGAAAAACTTTTCTTTAATTGAACACTGTGGCACTGACAGCTCCTAATCATGCAACTTGGGTGGCTATCTATGCAAGCAGGGATTCTCCAGAGAGATCCTTACCAGTCATGCTAATTTTTACTTTTCTGAGATGCTTGGCATTCCCGTCAGCAATCCAGTCCATGGCCTTGTCACAGAGCTTGAAGGTGGTACCCATCTTGTTCACAAAAACACGAACCCCTTCAGAGAGTGGCCAAAATTCTGGAAGAATACAGGAACTTGGGATCTTGGTAGGTGTTTCCCATCTGCAAGACAAGCAGCAGTCCATTCATCAATTGGCCTTGAGGAGTCCTGCAAAGATTTCCACTAGACAGGACACATTCACGGCTGCATTCTTCTCTCTACTCTCTTTAACCACAAACCCAGTGGGATCCACTGACATAGAAAGACTCACTAGTTAACAGTCCATTTCAAACCAACAAACAACAACAACAACAACAACAAACACGTTTTTCCTACATGATCTCAGAACAGGAGACAAAATGCCAAATTGAAACACACACCCACTAAGACACACAAACCACCCCTGTATTTGGTCTGCATCTATCCACTCTGACCTCTGACTGGTGGGTGAAAATTTGTTCCCCAGCAGTGGCCGGTCCTGTCTCAGCTCTGGTCTCCTTGGCCATCTCTGTGTAGTTGTCAGGAGCCAGCAATGAGCCAACACTTCTTTCTCAGGAAAGGCCCCTGTTCAGACCATTCAAGGCATTTGGCTACCCACACATCACCAGGTGCCAAGAAAGAATGACTCTGGCCTTGGTACAGAAAAAACAAGGGAGCCCACTGGGACTGGAATTGCCTCTGGGAGCCTCGCCTCCTGGATCCCACGTTCAGAGAGTTCCATCACCAAGGAAGTGAGGTGAGGTCACTTCCTTCAGGGAAGTGAATGAGGTCACTGCCTTGGCAACCACTTTGTCCTAACAGTTGTTTCTAAGGGTCCCATGAGAGGGAGGCTGCCCCACCTTCCTGTGACATTTTCACAAGTCATAAAGGTCTATATACCCTAGGAGCCCGGGATCAGCAACCCACCCAGGCCTGATTGTGTCCATCTTCCCTGCATTGAGAAGAGAGAGGCTGATTCAGCCACATCCCTTCATCCTCACTGGGTTGTTGGCCATGGAAGATGACTTTAGACCTCACAGGTCCTACCTGGCTGCCTACATTGGCTCCAGGGATCATTTCTGCATCTACCTTTGAGCTTCTCAGCAGCTGGAGGATTCCCTACATACCTGTATGGCAAGATCAACTCAGGACCTGCTGTTATGTGAAAATAGATTGAGGGAACAGAGTCTGCTTCAGGGTCATATCAGGTTCGATTTGGCTTAGGAGTCATTCTGCTGGATGAATACGGGGATTGGGCAACTGGGATATTTATAAGAATGGAAGGTGAAAACTAGGTAAGAGCTGAAGCACACAAGGGTGTTGGGCCCTTGATTTGGATACATAGTTTTGAATGATGTTCTGCAGAGGTGAATCCTCTAAATCCATATACAATGGCATAAGATCTTGTACCTGGGACCACTGAATGTGAAAGAGAACTTCCAGTGATATTGAGATAGTAGACAGGATTCCAGTGTAGGGTAAGGAAGAAGAGTGAGTTTAGGATTGGGGCAAAAGGCCCTTTTAGCAATCGAATGAATTTCTATTAGAGTGTAAATGGGAATGTCAGCACACATGAAGAGTCAGTCACAACAAGGCACTTGGGGAAATAGATATCAATTGGGATGTTAGGAGATCGGGCAAAGTACAAAATGAGTGATAAGATCAGGGATATTTTCAACAGGGGGGTGGTTGAATACACTATCCTAGGAAGAAACAAGTGTACGCTCACCATAGGATTGAATATTGAAAACAATAGGCAAAGCGGACTTAGATGATTTTAGTAATCCATGCTCTCATTAAAATCAGGCTTTGGAAGAATCATAAGGTGAGTGTGAGTTTTGCATTTGGTGTCCAGAAGATGATGTGATGAAAGGAATACATGGAGGAGGTGACATGTGTATTTCTTCCACCATTTCTGGGAGCATGTTTTCAAACCCTGTCATTTAGAGTTTGGGGATAAAAATAGGTGCACCCTGGGTTTACGTATATAGAGATGATGCATGAATAGACCATAGGGTGAATAAAAAATATAACTGGTTACTATTTTAAATAATGGATTGAATTGATATTTCAAAAAATACATGAAATCTGGTATTCAGATAAACATTCAATCCAAGTAGCTGTACGTCTAGTGGTAATATTAGGGTTACTAATTACACCAAACTGTGAGTTTTGCTTCGAAAATGATGATGGAATTCAAAAGTAATGTTTTATAAAAGAAATCTCATGAAAAAGCAAGTAAAGCAACATGGAGAAATACATGGGTTCTGATACAGGGAGTGAATGTAAGTGAATCATATGCATGTCAATTTGTGAATATTGGATGAAATGATACATCCTATGATACGAAGAAATAGGAATTTAACAATTTTGAATGGAAATTTACTTCAAAATACACATCACGTCCCGTATGAATAGACTTTCATTGATGTTAAACTGGGTCACTTACTGAAGAAATATTAGGGTTAGTACTCAATATTCACTGAAGTTCATTTTGAGAATTCAGAAATGAATATGTATGTCAAGAAAAATGTATATTTCTGAGAAATATCTTGTGAAAAGTTGATTATAAATCCACCCAGATGGACATTAAAGAATGAAGGTAGTATAAGTATTGACACAGAGATTGAATATTTCAAAGGGCAAAATGAAAAACGAGTCTAAGATATATGCGAACACGTGCCACATAACAATCTTCCACTGTCATCCACCTCAATGCCTTGACATTACTATCACCCCAAATAAGACACAATGAGAGGAGAAGAGGAACAAAATCTGTGAATACATATCTGGAATTGGAAATTCTGAGGAGCTCACAAACTTGGGTGTGGCACAAGAGATCCCAATGGTAGGGGACAGGGTAAAGATTCCACAAACATGGAACTTTGCTGGCCTAATGACTTCTTGACTATCTGCCTCTGACATTTGTGCACTAGAAATATAGCTTTGTCCTTTAGCTTCCTTTGCAGTGAGACCAGGAAAGCTTGGTCTCAGTCTATGTGAACAGGAGGACATGGTTTCCTATTTCCCAATACGAACAGGAGGCAGCAGAGCTGAATCCTCTCTTTGTAGGTAACTGTGGCCATTGGGGTATGAGTGTCTCCCTGGGGGGATTGTGAAGCCTTTGGCTCACAGTCCAGTTTTAATGGCATTTCTTGCAGCTTCCCTGGAAATTTGGTGTTTGTTTTTGAAATACATAAAGGTCAACCGGGACACAGTGCTGGAGGGAGCTCTGTCACGTGGGGTGAGTCAGGGTCTGACGGAAAAAACACAAACTGGGCTGCTACCCCATATATCTTTCCCACTTGAGCGTAGCAACTTGATTCTGAGCATCGCACCAGATCCTCTCCCCACAACAACATGCCTTTACATTTTAGGGTCTGCTGGCTGCACCTTGTCAGTCACATGTCATTTGGATACCAATGACAGAACCACAGGGGCTCACCACAGATGTTGGTCACACACCTGCACTCCATTGCTCCAGACCCAGTTCCCTGCTGGCTCCTACTCACTGACATCTCTGTTCTTCACCATGGTCATGAATTCCACTCAGTCAAAAACAGCAATGGCGGGTTCAGTCATGATGAGCAACAGGAGATCTAAAGGTTCTCCAGGGATTTCTGGTCATGGGATTCTCAAAACCTTCATGTTATTGGCCTAGCCATATTTCAAGAATGAAGAAGTTGGCACTGTGGGTTTTCATTCATTCAGGAGCCATTAAGGGTTGAGGAATCTCCTGAGTCTCTAATGGCATCACACCAGAGTTCAAGCTGAGGTGGACCCACTCATCTTTTCCAACCACCACACAAAAGACCACTATTCTAACAAAAACACTCCCACATGGCCCTCCTCTTCTTCCATACAGATACTCATCATAACATTCTGGCTGGGGGTTTCCATAGGGGGAGCAGTCTAAGATGGTGTGCAAAGTAAGGTCTCATGCCCATCATGTGCCAAATGTCATGGTGGCCTGGACACTCTTCCTGAGAAACAGGATAGATAAAATGGGCCTGTAGTTAATACTGCTCTGCTTCTCAAATTCGAGGCCTCCTGCCTGCCAGGGGTAGATTCTTGATGTGTGCTGGACTCATGAAAACACCCAAACACCTGTGTGCTAGTTACTGGATGGCTTGCAACAACTCATTTGACCCAGAGGATCCCTGTTCTTACTTCATCGGTGTCAGGAGCCTGACCAGAGGAAGGCAAGAGACTTCATCCAATATTACACTTCTTTTTCATCCTTTTAGATGTGCATGGACACATGGGATTTTTCTTGAGTTTCCTGGGGTGCTGAGAATGTAATTCACAGCCACACACAGGGCCAAGAGTCTGATTCAGACACAGCCTTTACAAAGCACTTTATCTAAAAGGCACAGATTGGGCCTCTTCCTTTCCGTTTGAAACTGTTTTCTGGAGGATTCCCAAAGGAGTGCCCTAAGGCAAACACCTCCCTGACATTCAGGGGAACAGAACAATAGGGAGGAAAGAAGCCTGGAGAAAAACTTTTCTTTAATTGAACACTGTGGCACTGACAGCTCCTAATCATGCAACTTGGGTGGCTATCTATGCAAGCAGGGATTCTCCAGAGAGATCCTTACCAGTCATGCTAATTTTTACTTTTCTGAGATGCTTGGCATTCCCGTCAGCAATCCAGTCCATGGCCTTGTCACAGAGCTTGAAGGTGGTACCCATCTTGTTCACAAAAACACGAACCCCTTCAGAGAGTGGCCAAAATTCTGGAAGAATACAGGAACTTGGGATCTTGGTAGGTGTTTCCCATCTGCAAGACAAGCAGCAGTCCATTCATCAATTGGCCTTGAGGAGTCCTGCAAAGATTTCCACTAGACAGGACACATTCACGGCTGCATTCTTCTCTCTACTCTCTTTAACCACAAACCCAGTGGGATCCACTGACATAGAAAGACTCACTAGTTAACAGTCCATTTCAAACCAACAAACAACAACAACAACAACAACAAACACGTTTTTCCTACATGATCTCAGAACAGGAGACAAAATGCCAAATTGAAACACACACCCACTAAGACACACAAACCACCCCTGTATTTGGTCTGCATCTATCCACTCTGACCTCTGACTGGTGGGTGAAAATTTGTTCCCCAGCAGTGGCCGGTCCTGTCTCAGCTCTGGTCTCCTTGGCCATCTCTGTGTAGTTGTCAGGAGCCAGCAATGAGCCAACACTTCTTTCTCAGGAAAGGCCCCTGTTCAGACCATTCAAGGCATTTGGCTACCCACACATCACCAGGTGCCAAGAAAGAATGACTCTGGCCTTGGTACAGAAAAAACAAGGGAGCCCACTGGGACTGGAATTGCCTCTGGGAGCCTCGCCTCCTGGATCCCACGTTCAGAGAGTTCCATCACCAAGGAAGTGAGGTGAGGTCACTTCCTTCAGGGAAGTGAATGAGGTCACTGCCTTGGCAACCACTTTGTCCTAACAGTTGTTTCTAAGGGTCCCATGAGAGGGAGGCTGCCCCACCTTCCTGTGACATTTTCACAAGTCATAAAGGTCTATATACCCTAGGAGCCCGGGATCAGCAACCCCACCCAGGCCTGATTGTGTCCATCTTCCCTGCATTGAGAAGAGAGAGGCTGATTCAGCCACATCCCTTCATCCTCACTGGGTTGTTGGCCATGGAAGATGACTTTAGACCTCACAGGTCCTACCTGGCTGCCTACATTGGCTCCAGGGATCATTTCTGCATCTACCTTTGAGCTTCTCAGCAGCTGGAGGATTCCCTACATACCTGTATGGCAAGATCAACTCAGGACCTGCTGTTATGTGAAAATAGATTGAGGGAACAGAGTCTGCTTCAGGGTCATATCAGGTTCGATTTTGGCTTAGGAGTCATTCTGCTGGATGAATACGGGGATTGGGCAACTGGGATATTTATAAGAATGGAAGGTGAAAACTAGGTAAGAGCTGAAGCACACAAGGGTGTTGGGCCCTTGATTTGGATACATAGTTTTGAATGATGTTCTGCAGAGGTGAATCCTCTAAATCCATATACAATGGCATAAGATCTTGTACCTGGGACCACTGAATGTGAAAGAGAACTTCCAGTGATATTGAGATAGTAGACAGGATTCCAGTGTAGGGTAAGGAAGAAGAGTGAGTTTAGGATTGGGGCAAAAGGCCCTTTTAGCAATCGAATGAATTTCTATTAGAGTGTAAATGGGAATGTCAGCACACATGAAGAGTCAGTCACAACAAGGCACTTGGGAAATAGATATCAATTGGGGATGTTAGGAGATCGGGCAAAGTACAAAATGAGTGATAAGATCAGGGATATTTTCAACAGGGGGTGGTTGAATACACTATCCTAGGAAGAAACAAGTGTACGCTCACCATAGGATTGAATATTGAAAACAATAGGCAAAGCGGACTTAGATGATTTTAGTAATCCATGCTCTCATTAAAATCAGGCTTTGGAAGAATCATAAGGTGAGTGTGAGTTTTGCATTTGGTGTCCAGAAGATGATGTGATGAAAGGAATACATGGAGGAGGTGACATGTGTATTTCTTCCACCATTTCTGGGAGCATGTTTTCAAACCCTGTCATTTAGAGTTTGGGGATAAAAATAGGTGCACCCTGGGTTTACGTATATAGAGATGATGCATGAATAGACCATAGGGTGAATAAAAAATATAACTGGTTACTATTTTAAATAATGGATTGAATTGATATTTCAAAAAATACATGAAATCTGGTATTCAGATAAACATTCAATCCAAGTAGCTGTACGTCTAGTGGTAATATTAGGGTTACTAATTACACCAAACTGTGAGTTTTGCTTCGAAAATGATGATGGAATTCAAAAGTAATGTTTTATAAAAGAAATCTCATGAAAAAGCAAGTAAAGCAACATGGAGAAATACATGGGTTCTGATACAGGGAGTGAATGTAAGTGAATCATATGCATGTCAATTTGTGAATATTGGATGAAATGATACATCCTATGATACGAAGAAATAGGAATTTAACAATTTTGAATGGAAATTTACTTCAAAATACACATCACGTCCCGTATGAATAGACTTTCATTGATGTTAAACTGGGTCACTTACTGAAGAAATATTAGGGTTAGTACTCAATATTCACTGAAGTTCATTTTGAGAATTCAGAAATGAATATGTATGTCAAGAAAAATGTATATTTCTGAGAAATATCTTGTGAAAAGTTGATTATAAATCCACCCAGATGGACATTAAAGAATGAAGGTAGTATAAGTATTGACACAGAGATTGAATATTTCAAAGGGCAAAATGAAAACGAGTCTAAGATATATGCGAACACGTGCCACATAACAATCTTCCACTGTCATCCACCTCA
>NW_027552631.1:0-67089 GCF_045843805.1 Urocitellus parryii | reverse complement strand
AATGTTTGCTGAGATTTCAGGAAACTCGTAGTTTTTTGGAAGATTGGCAACCCCTTTCAATGAATGTGATTCTCGTCAGTCTCTGCTTGGGCCTACTAACATAGGACAGAAACCATAGCGAAAGAACTTGGAACTACTTATTGTGCCAAGTTTCAAAGAGATAGCACAAACCGAGTTTGATTTAGAGTTCCAACTACATGTATCCATACAGGAGAAAACAGAGTGAAACCTAAACATGAAAACGGTTACTGCAAAGGAACGGTTTAACCTAGAAGAACGAAATTTGATGAGCCAAGTGGGATTGGTGTACTTATCTTTACCTGCAAGTATCATCAAGATTGGGTGAAAAAATGTTTGCTGAGATTTCAGGAAACTCGTAGTTTTTTGGAAGCTTGGCAACCCCTTTCAATGAAAGTGATTCTCGTCAGTCTCAGCTTGGGGCTACTTCCATAGGACACAAACCATAGCGATAGAATTTGGAACTACATTATTGTGCCAAGTTTCAAAGAGCTAGCACAAACCGTGTTTGATTTAGAGTTCCAACTACATGTATCCATATAGGAGAAAACAGAGTGAAACCTAAACATGAAAACGGTTACTGCAAAGGAACGGTTTAACCGAGAAGAACAAAATTTGGTGAGCCAAGTGGGATTGGTGTACTGATCATTAACTGCAAGTATCATCAAGATTGGGTGAAAACATGTTTGCTGAGATTTCAGGAAACTCGTAGTTTCTTGGAAGCTTGGCAACCCCTTTCAATGAAAGTGATTCTCGTCGGTCTCTGCTTGGGGCTACTTCCATAGGACACAAACCATAGCAATAGAACTTGGAACTACATTATTGTGCCAGGTTTCAAAGAGCTAGCACAAACCGTGTTTGATTTAGAGTTCCAACTACATGTATCCATATAGGAGAAAACAGAGTGAAACCTAAACATGAAAACGGTTACTGCAAAGGAACGGTTTAACCTAGAAGAACGAAATTTGGTGAGCCAAGTGGGATTGGTGTACTGATCATTAACTGCAAGTATCATTGAGATTGGGTGAAATAATGTTTGCTGAGATTTCAGGAAACTCGTAGTTTTTTGTAAGCTTGGCAACCCCTTCCAATGAATGTGATTCTCGTCAGTCTCTGCTTGGGGCTACTTCAATAGGACACAAACCAAAGCGATAGAACTTGGAACTACATTATTGTGCCAAGTTTCAAAGAGCTAGCACAAACCGTGTTTGATTTAGAGTTCCAACTACATGTATCCATATAGGAGAAAACAGAGTGAAACCTAAACATGAAAACGGTTACTGCAAAGGAACGGTTTAACCTAGAAGAACGAAATTTGATGAGCCAAGTGGGATTGGTGTACGGATAATTACCTGCAAGTATCATCAAGATTGGGTGAAAAAATGTTTGCTGAGATTTCAGGAAACTCGTAGTTTTTTGGAAGCTTGGCAACCCCTTTCAATGAAAGTGATTCTCGTCAGTCTCTGCTTGGGGCTACTTCCATAGGACACAAACCATAGCGATAGAACTTGGAACTACATTATTGTGCCAAGTTTCAAAGAGCTAGCACAAACCGTGTTTGATTTAGAGTTCCAACTACATGTATCCATATAGGAGAAAACAGAGTGAAACCTAAACATGAAAACGGTTACTGCAAAGGAACGGTAAAATTTGGTGATCCTAAGTGGGACTCGTGTAACTGATCATTACCTGCAAGTATCATCAAGATTGGGTGAAAAAATATGTTTGCTGAGATTTCAGGAAACTCGTAGTTTTTTGGAAGATTGGCAACCCCTTTCAATGAATGTGATTCTCGTCAGTCTCTGCTTGGGCCTACTAACATAGGACAGAAACCATAGCGAAAGAACTTGGAACTACTTATTGTGCCAAGTTTTCAAAGAGATAGCACAAACCGAGTTTGATTTAGAGTTCCAACTACATGTATCCATACATTAGAAAACAGAGTGAAACCTAAACATGAAAACGGTTACTGCAAAGGAACGGTTTAACCTAGAAGAACGAAATTTGATGAGCCAAGTGGGATTGGTGTACTTATCTTTACCTGCAAGTATCATCAAGATTGGGTGAAAAAATGTTTGCTGAGATTTCAGGAAACTCGTAGTTTTTCGTTCTTGGCAACCCCTTTCAATGAAAGTGATTCTCGTCAGTCTCAGCTTGGGGCTACTTCCATAGGACACAAACCATAGCGATAGAATTTGGAACTACATTATTGTGCCAAGTTTCAAAGAGCTAGCACAAAACCGTGTTTGATTTAGAGTTCCAACTACATGTATCCATATAGGAGAAAACAGAGTGAAACCTAAACATGAAAACGGTTACTGCAAAGGAACGGTTTAACCGAGAAGAACGAAATTTGGTGAGCCAAGTGGGACTGGTGTACTGATGATTACCTGCAAGTATCATCAAGATTGGGTGAAAAAATGTTTGCTGAGATTTCAGGAAACTCGTAGTTTTTTGGAAGCTTGGCAACCCACTTTCAATGAAAGTGATTCTCGTCGGTCTCTGCTTGGGGCTACTTCCATAGGACACAAATCATTGCTATAGAACTTGGAACTTCATTATTGTGCCAGGTTTCAAAGAGCTAGCACAAACCGTGTTTGATTTAGAGTTCCAACTACATGTATCCATATACGAGAAAACAGAGTGAAACCTAAACATGAAAACGGTTACTGCAAAGGAACGGTTTAACCGAGAAGAACAAAATTTGGTGAGCCAAGTGGGATTGGTGTACTGATCATTAACTGCAAGTATCATCGAGATTGGGTGAAAAAATGTTTGCTGAGATTTCAGGAAACTCGTAGTTTTTTGGAAACTTGGCAACCCTTCCAATGAATGTGATTCTCGTCAGTCTCTGCTTGGGGCTACTTCAATAGGACACAAACCATAGCGATAGAATTTGGAACTACTATTATTGTGCCAGGTTTCAAAGAGCTAGCACAAACCGTGTTTGATTTAGGAGTTCAAACTACATGTATCCATATAGGAGAAAAACAGAGTGAAACCTAAACATTAAAACGTTTACTGCAAAGGAACGGTTTAACCGAGAAGAACGAAATTTGGTGAGCCAAGTGGGATTGGTGTACTGATCATTAACTGCAAGTATCATCGAGATTGGGTGAAAAAATGTTTGCTGAGATTTCAGGAAACTCGTAGTTTTTTGGAAGCTTGGCAACCCTTCAAATGAATGTGATTCTCGTCAGTCTCTGCTTGGGGCTACTTCAATAGGACACAAACCAAAGTGATAGAACTTGGAACTACATTATTGTGCCAAGTTTCAAAGAGCTAGCACAAACCGTGTTTGATTTAGAGTTCCAACTACATGTATCCATATAGGAGAAAACAGAGTGAAACCTAAACATGAAAACGTGTTACTGCAAAGGAACGGTTTAACCGAGAAGAACGAAATTTGGTGAGCCAAGTTGGATTGGTGTACTGATCATTACCTGCAAGTATCATCAAGATTGGGTGAAAAACATGTTTGCTGAGATTTCAGGAAACTCGTAGTTTCTTGGAAGCTTGGCAACCCCTTTCAATGAAAGTGATTCTCGTCGGTCTCTGCTTGGGGCTACTTCCATAGGACACAAACCATAGCGATAGAACTTGGAACTACATTATTGTGCCAGGTTTCAAAGAGCTAGCACAAACCGTGTTTGATTTAGAGTTCCAACTACATGTATCCATATAGGAGAAAACAGAGTGAAACCTAACATGAAAACGGTTACTGCAAAGGAACGGTTTAACCGAGAAGAACGAAATTTGGAGATCCAAGTGGGACTCGTGTACTGATCATTACCTGCCAATATCATCAAGATTGGTGAAAAAATGTTTGCTGAGATTTCAGGAAACTCGTAGTTTTTTGGAATATTGGCAACCCCTTTCAATGAATTGTGATTCTCGTCAGTCTCTGCTTGGGCCTACTAACATAGGACAGAAACCATAGCGAAAGAACTTGGAACTACTTATTGTGCCAAGTTTCAAAGAGATAGCACAAACCGAGTTTGATTTAGAGTTCCAACTACATGTATCCATACAGGAGAAAACAAGAGTGAAACCTAAACATGAAAACGGTTACTGCAAAGGAACGGTTTAACCTAGAAGAACGAAATTTGATGAGCCAAGGTGGGATTGGTGTACTTATCTTTACCTGCAAGTATCATCAAGATTGGGTGAAAAAATGTTTGCTGAGATTTCAGGAAACTCGTAGTTTTTGGAAGCTTGGGCAACCCCTTTCAATGAAAGTGATTCTCGTCAGTCTCAGCTTGGGGCTACTTCCATAGGACACAAACCATAGCGATTAGAATTTGGAACTACATTATTGTGCCAAGTTTCAAAGAGCTAGCACAAACCGTGTTTGATTTAGAGTTCCAACTACATGTATCCATATAGGAGAAAACAGAGTGAAACCTAAACATGAAAACGGTTACTGCAAAGGAACGGTTTAACCTAGAAGAACGAAATTTGGTGAGCCAAGTGGGACTGGTGTACTGATGATTACCTGCAAGTATCATCAAGATTGGGTGAAAAAAATGTTTGCTGAGATTTTCAGGAAACTCGTAGTTTTTTTGGAGGCTTGGCAACCCCTTTCAATGAAAGTGATTCTCGTCGGTCTCTGCTTGGGGCTACTTCCATAGGACACAAATCATTGCTATTAGAACTTTGGAACTTCATTATTGTGCCAGGTTTCAAAGAGCTAGCACAAACCGTGTTTGATTTAGAGTTCAAACTACATGTATCCATATAGGAGAAAACAGAGTGAAACCTAACATGAAAACGGTTACTGCAAGGGAACGGTTTTAACCGAGAAGAACAAAATTTGGTGAGCCAAGTGGGATTGGTGTACTGATCATTAACTGCAAGTATCATCGAGATTGGGTGAAAAAATGTTTGCTGAGATTTCAGGAAACTCGTAGTTTTTTGGAAACTTGGCAACCCCTTCCAATGAATGTGATTCTCGTCAGTCTCTGCTTGGGGCTACTAACATAGGACAGAAACCATAGCGAAAGAACTTGGAACTACTTATTGTGCCAAGTTTCAAAGAGATAGCACAAAACCGTGTTTGATTTAGAGTTCCAACTACATGTATCCGTATAGGAGAAAACAGAGTGAAACCTAAACATGAAAACGGTTACTGCAAAGGAACGTTTAACCTAGAAGAATGAAAATTTGGTGAGCCAAGTGGGATTGGGGTACTGATCATTACCTGCCAGTACCATCAAGATTGGGTGAAAAAATATTTGCTGAGATTTCAGGAAATTCTTAGTTTTTTGGAAGCTTGGCAACCCCTTCCAATGAATGGGATTCTCGTCAGTCTCTCCTTGGGGCTACATCAATAGGACACAAACCATCGCGAAGAATTTGGAACTACATTATTGTGCCAGGTTTCAAAGAGCTAGCACAAACCGTGTTTGATTTAGAGTTCAAACTACATGTATCCATATAGGAGAAAACAGAGTGAAACCTAAACATTAAAACGGTTACTGCAAAGGAACGGTTTAACCGAGAAGAACGAAATTTGGTGAGCCAAGTGGGATTGGTGTACTGATCATTAACTGCAAGTATCATCGAGATTGGGTGAAAAAATGTTTGCTGAGATTTCAGGAAACTCGTAGTTTTTTGGAAGCTTGGCAACCCCTTCAAATGAATGTGATTCTCGTCAGTCTCTGCTTGGGGCTACTTCAATAGGACACAAACCAAAGCGATAGAACTTGGAACTACATTATTGTGCCAAGTTTCAAAGAGCTAGCACAAACCGTGTTTGATTTAGAGTTCCAACTACATGTATCCATATAGGAGAAAACAGAGTGAAACCTAAACATGAAAACGGTTACTGCAAAGGAACGGTTTAACCGAGAAGAACGAAATTTGGTGAGCCAAGTTGGATTGGTGTACTGATCATTACCTGCAAGTATCATCAAGATTGTGTGAAAACATGTTTGCTGAGATTTCAGGAAACTCGTAGTTTTTTGGAAGCTTGGCAACCCCTTTCAATGAAAGTGATTCTCGTCGGTCTCTGCTTGGGGCTACTTCCATAGGACACAAACCATAGCGATAGAACTTGGAACTACATTATTGTGCCAGGTTTCAAAGAGCTAGCACAAACCGTGTTTGATTTAGAGTTCCAACTACATGTATCCATATAGGCGAAAACAGAGTGAAACCTAAACATGAAAACGGTTACTGCAAAGGAACGGTTTAACCTAGAAGAACGAAATTTGATGAGCCAAGTGGGATTGGTGTACTGATAATTACCTGCAAGTATCATCAAGATTGGGTGAAAAAATGTTTGCTGAGATTTCAGGAAACTCGTAGTTTTTTGGAAGCTTGGCAACCCCTTTCCATGAAAGTGATTCTCGTCAGTCTCTGCTTGGGGCTACTTCCATAGGACACAAACCATAGCGATAGAACTTGGAACTACATTATTGTGCCAAGTTTCAAAGAGCTAGCACAAACCGTGTTTGATTTAGAGTTCCAACTACATGTATCCATATAGGAGAAAACAGAGTGAAACCTAAACATGAAAACGGTTACTGCAAAGGAACGGTTTAACCGAGAAGAACGAAATTTGGTGATCCAAGTGGGACTCGTGTACTGATCATTACCTGCAAGTATCATCAAGATTGGGTGAAAAAATGTTTGCTGAGATTTCAGGAAACTCGTAGTTTTTTGGAACATTGGCAACCCCTTTCAATGAATGTGATTCTCGTCAGTCTCTGCTTGGGGCTACTTCCATAGGACAGAAACCATAGCGAAAGAACTTGGAACTACTTATTGTGCCAAGTTTCAAAGAGATAGCACAAACCGAGTTTGATTTAGAGTTCCAACTACATGTATCCATACAGGAGAAAACAGAGTGAAACCTAAACATGAAAACGGTTACTGCAAAGAAACGGTTTAACCTAGAAGAACGAAATTTGATGAGCCAAGTGGGATTGGTGTACTTATCTTTACCTGCAAGTATCATCAAGATTGGGTGAAAAAATGTTTGCTGAGATTTCAGGAAACTCGTAGTTTTTTGGAAGCTTGGCAACCCCTTTCAATGAAAGTGATTCTCGTCGGTCTCTGCTTGGGGCTACTTCCATAGGACACAAACCATAGCGATAGAACTTGGAACTACATTATTGTGCCAGGTTTCAAATAGCTAGCCCAAACCGTGTTTGATTTAGAGTTCCAACTACATGTATCCATATAGGAGAAAACAGAGTGAAACCTAAACATGAAAACGGTTACTGCAAAGGAACTGTTTAACCTAGAAGAACGAAATTTGGTGAGCCAAGTGGGATTGGTGTACTGATCATTAACTGCAAGTATCATTGAGATTGGGTGAAATAATGTTTGCTGAGATTTCAGGAAACTCGTAGTTTTTTGGAAGCTTGGCAACCCCTTCCAATGAATGTGATTTTCGTCAGTCTCTGCTTGGGGCTACTTCAATAGGACACAAACCAAAGCGATAGAAGTTGGAACTACATTATTGTGCCAAGTTTCAAAGAGCTAGCACAAACCGTGTTTGATTTAGAGTTCCAACTACATGTATCCATATAGGAGAAAACAGAGTGAAACCTAAACATGAAAACGGTTACTGCAAAGGAACGGTTTAACCTAGAAGAACGAAATTTGATGAGCCAAGTGGGATTGGTGTACGGATAATTACCTGCAAGTATCATCAAGATTGGGTTAAAAAATGTTTGCTGAGATTTCAGGAAACTCGTAGTTTTTTGGAAGCTTGGCAACCCCTTTCAATGAAAGTGATTCTCGTCAGTCTCTGCTTGGGGCTACTTCCATAGGACACAAACCATAGCGATAGAACTTGGAACTACATTATTGTGCCAAGTTTCAAAGAGCTAGCACAAACCGTGTTTGATTTAGAGTTCCAACTACATGTATCCATATAGGAGAAAACAGAGTGAAACCTAAACATGAAAACGGTTACTGCAAAGGAACGGTTTAACCGAGAAGAACGAAATTTGGTGATCCAAGTGGGACTCGTGTACTGATCATTACCTGCAAGTATCATCAAGATTGGGTGAAAAAATGTTTGCTGAGATTTCAGGAAACTCGTAGTTTTTTGGAAGATTGGCAACCCCTTTCAATGAATGTGATTCTCGTCAGTCTCTGCTTGGGCCTACTAACATAGGACAGAAACCATAGCGAAAGAACTTGGAACTACTTATTGTGCCAAGTTTCAAAGAGATAGCACAAACCGAGTTTGATTTAGAGTTCCAACTACATGTATCCATACAGGAGAAAACAGAGTGAAACCTAAACATGAAAACGGTTACTGCAAAGGAACGGTTTAACCTAGAAGAACGAAATTTGATGAGCCAAGTGGGATTGGTGTACTTATCTTTACCTGCAAGTATCATCAAGATTGGGTGAAAAAATGTTTGCTGAGATTTCAGGAAACTCGTAGTTTTTTGGAAGCTTGGCAACCCCTTTCAATGAAAGTGATTCTCGTCAGTCTCAGCTTGGGGCTACTTCCATAGGACACAAACCATAGCGATAGAATTTGGAACTACATTATTGTGAAAAGTTTCAAAGAGCTAGCACAAACCGTGTTTGATTTAGAGTTCCAACTACATGTATCCATATAGGAGAAAACAGAGTGAAACCTAAACATGAAAACGGTTACTGCAAAGGAACGGTTTAACCGAGAAGAACGAAATTTGGTGAGCCAAGTGGGACTGGTTACTGATGATTACCTGCAAGTATCATCAAGATTGGTTGAAAAAATGTTTGCTGAGATTTCAGGAAACTCGTAGTTTTTTGGAGGCTTGGCAACCCCTTTCAATGAAAGTGATTCTCGTCGGTCTCTGCTTGGTGCTACTTCCATAGGACACAAATCATTGCTATAGAACTTGGAACTTCATTATTGTGCCAGGTTTCAAAGAGCTAGCACAAACCGTGTTTGATTTAGAGTTCAAACTACATGTATCCATATAGGAGAAAACAGAGTGAAACCTAAACATGAAAACGGTTACTGCAAAGGAACGGTTTAACCGAGAAGAACAAAATTTGGTGAGCCAAGTGGGATTGGTGTACTGATCATTAACTGCAAGTATCATCGAGATTGGGTGAAAAAATGTTTGCTGAGATTTCAGGAAACACGTAGTTTTTTGGAAACTTGGCAACCCCTTCCAATGAATGTGATTCTCGTCAGTCTCTGCTTGGGGCTACTTCAATAGGACACAAACCAAAGCGATAGAACTTGGAAGTACATTATTGTGCCAAGTTTCAAAGAGCTAGCACAAACCGTGTTTGATTTAGAGTTACAACTACATGTATCCATATAGGAGAAAACAGAGTGAAACCTAAACATGAAAACGGTTACTGCAAAGGAACGGTTTAACCTAGATGAACGAAATTTGGTGAGCCAAGTGGGATTGGGGGACTGATCATTACCTGCCAGTACCATCAAGATTGGGTGAAAAAATATTTGCTGAGATTTCAGGAAATTCGTAGTTTTTTGGAAGCTTGGCAACCCCTTTCAATGAAAGTGATTCTTGTCAGTCTCTGCTTGGGGCTACTTCCATAGGACACAAACCATAGCGATAGAACTTGGAACTACATTATTGTGCCAAGTTTCAAAGAGCTAGCACAAACCGTGTTTGATTTAGAGTTCCAACTACATGTATCCATATAGGAGAAAACAGAGTGAAACCTAAACATGAAAACGGTTACTGCAAAGGAACGGTTTAACCGAGAAGAACGAAATTTGGTGATCCAAGTGGGACTCGTGTACTGATCATTACCTGCAAGTATCATCAAGATTGGGTGAAAAAATGTTTGCTGAGATTTCAGGAAACACGTAGTTTTTTGGAAGATTGGCAACCCCTTTCAATGAATGTGATTCTCGTCAGTCTCTGCTTGGGGCTACTTCCATAGGACACAAACCATAGCGAAAGAACTTGGAACTACATTATTGTGCCAAGTTTCAAAGAGATAGCACAAACCGTGTTTGATTTAGAGTTCCAACTACATGTATCCATATAGGAGAAAACAGAGTGATACCTAAACATGAAAACGGTTACTGCAAAGGAACGGTTTAACCGAGAAGAACGAAATTTGGTGAGCCAAGTGGGACTGGTGTACTGATGATTACCTGCAAGTATCATCAAGATTGGGTGAAAAAATGTTTGCTGAGATTTCAGGAAACTCGTAGTTTTTTGGAAGATTGGCAACCCCTTCCAATGAATGTGATTCTCGTCAGTCTCTGCTTGGGGCTACTTCAATAGGACACAAACCACAGCGATAGAACTTGGAACTACATTATTGTGCCAAGTTTCAAAGAGCTAGCACAAACCGTGTTTGATTTAGAGTTCCTACTAAATGTATCCATATAGAAGAAAACAGAGTGAAACCTAAACATGAAAACGGTTACTGCAAAGGAACGGTTTAACCGAGAAGAACGAAATTTGGTGAGCCAAGTGGGATTGGTGTACTGATCATTACGTGCAAGTATCATCAAGATTGGGTGAAAACATGTTTGCTGAGATTTCAGGAAACTCGTAGTGTTTTGGAAGCTTGGCAACCCCTTCCAATGAATGTGATTCTCGTCAGTCTCTGCTTGGGGCTACTTCCATAGGACACAAACCATAGCGATAGAACTTGGAACTACTTATTGTGCCAAGTTTCAAAGAGATAGCACAAACCGAGTTTGATTTAGCGTTCCAACTACATGTATCCATATAGGAGAAAACAGAGTGAAACCTAAACATGAAAACGGTTACTGCAAAGGAACGGTTTAAACTAGAAGAACGAAATTTGGTGAGCCAAGTGGGATTGGTGTACTGATCATTACATGCCAGTACCATCAAGATTGGGTGAAAAAATGTTTGCTGAGATTTCAGGAAATTCGTAGTTTTTTGGAAGCTTGGCAACCCCTTTCAATGAATGTGATTCTTGTCAGTCTCTGCTTGGGGCTACTTCAATAGGACACAAACCATAGCGATAGAACTTGGAACTACATTATTGTGCCACGTTTCAAAGAGCTAGCACAAACCGTGTTTGATTTAGTTTCCAACTACATGTATCCATATAGGAGAAAACAGAGTGAAACCTAAACATGAAAACGGTTACTGCAAAGGAATAGTGTAACCTAGAAGAACGAAATTTGGTGAGCCAAGTGGGATTGGTGTACTTATCATTACCTGCAAGTGTCATCAAGTTTGGGTGAAAAAATGTTTGCTGAGATTTCAGGAAACTCGTAGTTTTTTGGAAGCTTGGCAACCCCTTTCAATGAAAGTGATTCTCGTCAGACTCTGCGTGGGGATACTTCCATAGGACACAAACCATAGCGATAGAACTTGGAACTACATTATTGTGCCACGTTTCAAAGAGCTAGCACAAACCGTGTTTGATTTAGAGTTCCAACTACATGTATCCATATAGGAGAAAACAGAGTGAAACCTAAACATGAAAACGGTTACTGCAAAGGAACGGTTTAACCTAGAAGAACGAAATTTGATGAGCCAAGTGGGATTGGTGTACTTATCATTACCTGCAAGTATCATCAAGATTGGGTGAAAAAATGTTTGCTGAGATTTCAGGAAACTCGTAGTTTTTTGGAAGCTTGGCAACCCCTTTCAATGAAAGTCATTCTCGTCAGTCTCAACTTGGGGCTACTTCCATAGGACAAAAACCATAGCGATAGAATTTGGAACTACATTATTGTGCCAAGTTTCAAAGAGCTATCACAAACCGTGTTTGATTTAGAGTTCCAACTACATGTATCCATATAGGAGAAAACAGAGTGAAACCTAAACATGAAAACGGTTACTGCAAAGGAACGGTTTAACCGAGAAGAACGAAATTTGGTGAGCCAAGTGGGACTGGTGTACTGATGATTACCTGCAAGTATATCAAGATTGGGTGAAAAAATGTTTGCTGAGATTTCAGGAAACTCGTAGTTTTTTGGAAGATTGGCAACCCCTTCCAATGAATGTGATTCTCTTCAGTCTCTGCTTGGGGCTACTTCCATAGGACACAAACCATAGCGAAAGAACTTGGAACTACATTATTGTGCCAAGTTTCAAAGAGCTAGCACAAACCGTGTTTGATTTAGAGTTCCAACTACATGTATCCATATAGGAGAAAACAGAGTGAAACCTAAACATGAAAACGGTTACTGCAAAGGAACGGTTTAACCTAGAAGAACGAAATTTGGTGAGCCAAGTGGGACTGGTGTACTGATGATTACCTGCAAGTATCATCAAGATTGGGTGAAAAAATGTTTGCTGAGATTTCAGGAAACTCGTAGTTTTTTGGAAGATTGGCAACCCCTTCCAATGAATGTGATTCTCGTCAGTCTCTGCTTGGGGCTACTTCAATAGAATACAAACCACAGCGATAGAACTTGGAACTACATTATTGTGCCAAGTTTCAAAGAGCTAGCACAAACCGTGTTTGATTTAGATTCCAACTACATGTATCCATATAGAAGAAAACAGAGTGAAACCTAAACATGAAAACGGTTACTGCAAATGAACGGTTTAACCGAGAAGAACGAAATTTGGTGAGCCAAGTGGGATTGGTGTACTGATCATTACCTGCAAGTATCATCAAGATTGGGTGAAAACATGTTTGCTGAGATTTCAGGAAACTCGTAGTGTTTTGGAAGCTTGGCAACCCCTTTCAATGAAAGTGATTTTCGTCGGTCTCTGCTTGGGGCTACTTCCATAGGACACAAACCATAGCGATAGAACTTGGAACTACATTATTCTGCCACGTTTCAAAGAGCTAGCACAAACCGTGTTTGATTTAGAGTTCAAACTACATGTATCCATATAGGAGAAAACAGAGTGAAACCTAAACATGAAAACGGTTACTGCAAAGGAACAGTGTAACCTAGAAGAACGAAATTTGGTGAGCCAAGTGGGATTGGTGTACTGATCATTACCTGCAAGTATCATCAAGATTGGGTTAAAAAATGTTTGCTGAGATTTCAGGAAACTCGTAGTTTTTTGGAAGCTTGGCAACCCCTTCCAATGAATGTGATTCTCGTCAGTCTCTGCTTGGGGCTACTTCAATAGGACACAAACCATAGCGATAGAGCTTGGAACTACATTATTGTGCCAAGTTTCAAAGAGATAGCACAAACCGAGTTTGATTTAGAGTTACAACTACATGTATCCATATAGGAGAAAACAGAGTGAAACCTAAACATGAAAACGGTTACTGCAAAGGAACGGTTTAACCGAGAAGAACGAAATTTCGTGAGCCAAGTGGGACTGGTGTACTGATGATTACCTGCAAGTATCATCAAGATTGGGTGAAAAAATGTTTGCTGAGATTTCAGGAAACTCGTAGTTTTTTGGAAGATTGGCAACCCCTTCCAATGAATGTGATTCTCGTCAGTCTCTGCTTGGGGCTACTTCAATAGAACACAAACCACAGCGATAGAACTTGGAACTACATTATTGTGCCAAGTTTCAAAGAGCTAGCACAAACCTTGTTTGATTTAGATTCCAACTACATGTATCCATATAGAAGAAAACAGAGTGAAACCTAAACATGAAAACGGTTACTGCAAAGGAACGGTTTAACCGAGAAGAACGAAATTTGGTGAGCCAAGTGGGATTGGAGTACTGATCATTACCTGCAAGTATCATCAAGATTGGGTGAAAACATGTTTGCTGAGATTTTCAGGAAACTCGTAGTGTTTTGGAAGCTTGGCAACCCCTTTCAATGAAAGTGATTTTCGTAGTCTCTGCTTGGGGCTACTTCCATTGGACACAAACCATAGCGAATAGAAACTTGGAACTACATTATTGTGCCACGTTCAAAGAGCTAGCACAAACCATGTTTGATTTAGAGTTCCAAATACATGTATCCCTATAGGAGAAACAGAGTGAAACCCTAAACATGAAAACGGTTACTGCAAAGGAACAGTGTACCTAGAAGAACGAAATTTGGTGAGCCAAGTGGGATTGGTGTACTGATCATTACCTGCAAGTATCATCAAGATTGGGTGAAAAAATGTTTGCTGAGATTTCAGGAAACTCGTAGTTTTTTGGAAACTTGGCAACCCCTTCCAATGAATGTGATTCTCGTCAGTCTCTGCTTGGGGCTACTTCAATAGGACACAAACCATAGCGATAGAGCTTGGAACTACATTATTGTGCCAAGTTTCAAAGAGATAGCACAACCGAGTTTGATTTAGAGTTACAACTACATGTATCCATATAGGAGGAAACAGAGTGAAACCTAAACATGAAAACGGTTACTGCAAAGGAACGGTTTAACCGAGAAGAACGAAATTTCGTGAGCCAAGTGGGACTGGTGTACTGATGATTACCTGCAAGTATCATCAAGACTGGGTGAAAAAATGTTTGCTGAGATTTCAGGAAACTCGTAGTTTTTTTGGAAGATTGGCAACCCCTTCCAATGAATGTGATTCTCGTCAGTCTCTGCTTGGGGCTACTTCAATAGGACACAAACCATAGCGATAGAACTTGGAACTACATTATTGTGCCAAGTTTCAAAGAGCTAACAGAAACCGTGTTTGATTTAGAGTTCCAACTACATGTATCCATATAGGAGAAAACAGAGTGAAACCTAAACATGAAAACGGTTACTGCAAAGGAACGGTGTAACCTAGAAGAACAAAATTTGTTGATCCAAGTGGGACTGGTGTTACTGATCATTACCTGCAAGTATCATCAAGATTGGGTGAAAAAATGTTTGCTGAGATTTCAGGAAACTCGTAGTTTTTTGGAAGATTGGCAACCCTTTCAATGAATGTGATTCTCGTCAGTCTCTGCTTGGGGCTACTTCCAAAGGACACAAACCATAGCGATAGAACTTGGAACTACATTACTGTGCCAAGTTTCAAAGACCTAGCACAAACCGTGTTTGATTTAGAGTTCCAACTACATTTATCCATAAGGAGAAAACAGAGTGAAACCTAAACATGAAAACGGTTACTGCAAAGGAGCAGTGTAACCTAGAGAACGAAATTTGGGTGAGCCCAGTGGATTGGTGTACTGATCATTACCTGCAAGTATCATCAAGATTGGGTGAAAAAATGTTTGCTGAAATTTCAGGAAACTCGTAGTTTTTTGGAAGCTTGAAAACCCCTTTCAATGAAAGTGATTCTCGTCAGTCTCTGCTTGGGGCTACTTCCATAGGACACAAACCACAGCGATAGAACTCGGAACTACATTATTGTGCCAAGTTTCAAAGAGCTAGCACAAACCGTGTTTGATTTAGAGTTCCAACTACATGTATCCATATAGGAGAAAAAAGAGTGAAACCTAAACATGAAAACGGTTACTGCAAAGGAACGGTTTAACCGAGAAGAACGAAATTTGGTGAGCCAAGTGGGACTAGTGTACTGATGATTACCTGCAAGTATCATCAAGATTGGGTGAAAAAAGGTTTGCTGAGATTTCAGGAAACTCGTAGTTTTTTGGAAGATTGGCAACCCCTTCCAATGAATGTGATTCTCGTCAGTCTCTGCTTGGGGCTACTTCAATAAGACACAAACGATAGCGATAGAACTTGGAACTACATTATTGTGCCAAGTTTCAAAGAGCTAGCACAAACCGTGTTTGATTTAGAGTTCCAACTACATGTATCCATATAGGAGAAAACAGAGTGAAACCTAAACATGAAAACGGTTACTGCAAACGAACGGTTTAACCTAGAAGAACGAAATTTGGTGAGCCAAGTGGGATTAGTGTACTGATCATTACCTGCAAGTATCATCAAGATTGGGTGAACACATGTTTGCTGAGATTTCAGGAAACTCGTAGTTTTTTGGAAGCTTGGCAACCCCTTTAAATGAAAGTGATTCTCGTCGGTCTCTGCTTGGGGCTACTTCCATAGGACAAAAACCATAGCGATAGAACTTGGAACTACATTATTGTGCCAAGTTTCAAAGAGCTAGCACAAACCGTGTTTGATTTAGAGTTCCAACTACATGTATCCATATAGGAGAAAACAGAGTGAAACCTAAACATGAAAACGGTTACTGCAAAGGAACGGTTTAACCGAGAAGAACGAAATTTGGTGAGCCAAGTGGGACTGGTGTACTGATCATTTCCTGCAAGTATCATCAAGATTGGGTGAAAAAATGTTTGCTGAGATTTCAGGAAACTCGTAGTTTTTTGGAAGCTTGGCAACCCCTTTCAATGAAAGTGATTCTCGTCAGTCTCTGCTTGGGCCTACTTCAATAGGACACAAACCAGAGCGATAGAACTTGGAACTACATTATTGTGCCAAGTTTCAAAGAGCTAGCACAAACCGTGTTTGATTTAGAGTTCCAACTACATGTATCCATATAGGAGAAAACAGAGTGAAACCTAAACATGAAAACGGTTACTGCAAAGGAACGGTTTAACCTAGAAGAACGAAATTTGGTGAGCCAAGTGGGATTGGTGTACTGATCATTACCTGCAAGTATCATCAAGATTGGGTGAAAACATGTTTGCTGAGATTTCAGGAAACTCGTAGTTTTTTGGAAGCTTGGCAACCCCTTTAAATGAAAGTGATTCTCGTCGGTCTCTGCTTGGGGCTACTTCCATAGGACAAAAACCATAGCGATAGAACTTGGAACTACATTATTGTGCCAAGTTTCAAAGAGCTAGCACAAACCGTGTTTGATTTAGAGTTCCAACTACATGTATCCATATAGGAGAAAACAGAGTGAAACCTAAACATGAAAACGGTTACTGCAAAGGAACGGTTTAACCGAGAAGAACGAAATTTGGTGAGCCAAGTGGGATTGGTGTACTGATCATTACCTGCAAGTATCATCAAGATTGGGTGAAAAAATGTTTGCTGAGATTTCAGGAAACTCGTAGTTTTTTGGAAGCTTGGCAACCCCTTTCAATGAAAGTGATTCTCGTCAGTCTCTGCTTGGCCTACTTCAATAGGACACAAACCAGAGCGATAGAACTTGGAACTACATTATTGTGCCAAGTTTCAAAGAGCTAGCACAAACCGTGTTTGATTTAGAGTTCCAACTACATGTATCCATATAGGAGAAAACAGAGTGAAACCTAAACATGAAAACGGTTACTGCAAAGGAACGGTTTAACCTAGAAGAACGAAATTTGGTGAGCCAAGTGGGATTGGTGTACTGATCATTACCTGCAAGTATCATCAAGATTGGGTGAAAACATGTTTGCTGAGATTTCAGGAAACTCGTAGTTTTTTGGAAGCTTGGCAACCCCTTTCAATGAAAGTGATTCTCGTCAGTCTCTGCTTGGGGCTACTTCCATAGGACACAAACCAAAGCGATAGAACTTGGAATTACATTATTGTGCCAAGTTTCAAAGAGCTAGCACAAACCGTGTTTGATTTAGAGTTCCAACTACATGTATCCATATAGGAGAAAACAGAGTGAAAACTAAACATGAAAACGGTTACTGCAAAGGAACGGTTTAACCTAGAAGAACGAAATTTGGTGAGCCAAGTGGGATTGGTGTACTGATCATTACCTGCAAGTATCATCAAGATTGGGTGAAAAAATATTTGCTGAGATTTCAGGAAACTCGTAGTTTTTTGGAAGCTTGGCAACCCCTTTCAATGAAAGTGATTCTCGTCAGTCTCTGCTTGGGCCTACTTCAATAGGACACAAACCAGAGCGATAGAACTTGGAACTACATTATTGTGCCAAGTTTCAAAGAGCTAGCACAAACCGTGTTTGATTTAGAGTTCCAAATACATGTATCCATATAGGAGAAAACAGAGTGAAACCTAAACATGAAAACGGTTACTGCAAAGGAACGGTTTAACCTAGAAGAACGAAATTTGGTGAGCCAAGTGGGACTAGTGTACTGATGATTACCTGCAAGTATCATCAAGATTGGGTGAAAAAATGTTTGCTGAGATTTCAGGAAACTCGTAGTTTTTTGGAAGCTTGGCAACCCCTTCCAATGAATGTTATTCTCGTCAGTCTCTGCTTGGGGCTACTTCAATAGGACACAAACCATAGCGATGGAACTTGGAACTACATTATTGTGCCAAGTTTCCAAGAGCTAGCACAAACCGTGTTTGATTTAGAGTTCCAACTACATGTATCCATATAGGAGAAAACAGAGTGAAACCTAAACATGAAAACGGTTACTGCAAAGGAACGGTTTAACCGAGAAGAACGAAATTTGGTGAGCCAAGTGGGATTGGTGTACTGATCATTACCTGCAAGTGTCATCAAGATTGGGTGAAAAAATGTTTGCTGAGATTTCAGGAAACTCGTAGTTTTTTGGAAGCTTGGCAACCCCTTTCAATGAAAGTGATTCTCGTCAGTCTCTGCTTGGGCCTACTTCAATAGGACACAAACCAGAGCGATAGAACTTGGAACTACATTATTGTGCCAAGTTTCAAAGAGCTAACAGAAACCGTGTTTGATTTAGAGTTCCAACTACATGTATCCATGTAGGAGAAAACAGAGTGAAACCTAAACATGAAAACTGTTACTGCAAAGGAACGGTTTTACCGAGAAGAACGAAATTTGGTGATGCTAGTGGGAAAGGGTACTGATCATTACCTGCAAGTATCATAAAGATTGGGTGAAAACATGTTTGCTGAGATTTCAGTAAACTCGTAGTGTTTTGGAAGGTTGGCAACCCCTTTCAATGAAAGTGATTTTCGTCGGTCTCTGCTTGGGGCTACTTCAATAGGACACAAACCATAGCGATAGAACTTGGAACTACATTATTGTGCCACGTTTCAAAGAGCTAGCACAAACCGTGTTTGATTTAGAGTTCAAACTACATGTATCCATATAGGAGAAAACAGAGTGAAACCTAAACATGAAAACGGTTACTGCAAAGGAACGGTTTAACCGAGAAGATCGAAATTTGGTGAGCCAAGTGGGATTGGTGTACTGATCATTACCTGCAAGTATCATCAAGATTGGGTGAAAAAATGTTTGCTGAGATTTCAGGAAACTCGTAGTTTTTTGGAAGCTTGGCAACCCCTTCCAATGAATGTGATTCTCGTCAGTCTCTGCTTGGGGCTACTTCAATAGGACACAAACCATTGTGATAGAACTTGGAACTACATTATTGTGCCAAGTTTCAAAGAGCTAGCACAAACCGTGTTTGATTTAGAGTTCCAACTACATGTATCCATATAGGAGAAAACAGAGTGAAACCTAAACATGAAAACGGTTACTGCAAAGGAACAGTGTAACCTAGAAGAACGAAATTTGGTGAGCCAAGTGGGATTGGTGTACTGATCATTACCTGCAAGTATCATCAAGATTGGGTGAAAACATGTTTGCTGAGATTTCAGGAAACTCGTAGTTTTTCGGAATGTTGGCAACCCCTTTCAATGAAAGTGATTCTCGTCAGTCTCTACTTGGGGCTACTTCCATAGGACACAAACCATAGCGATAGAACTTGGAACTACATTATTGTGCCAAGTTTTAAAGTGCTAGCACAAACCGTGTTTGATTTAGAGTTCCAACTACATGTATCCATATAGGAGAAAACAGAGTGAAACCTAAACATGAAAACGGTTACTGCAAAGGAACGGTTTAACCTAGAAGAACGAAATTTGGTGAGCCAAGTGGGATTGGTGTACTGATCATTACCTGCAAGTATCATCAAGATTGGGTGAAAAAATATTTGCTGAGATTTCAGGAAACTCGTAGTTTTTTGGAAGCTTGGCAACCCCTTTCAATGAAAGTGATTCTCGTCAGTCTCTGCTTGGGCCTACTTCAATACGACACAAACCATAGCGATGGAACTTGAAACTACATTATTGTGCCGAGTTTCAAAGAGCTAGCACAATCCGTGTTTGATTTAGAGTTCCAACTACATGTATCCATATAGGAGAAAACAGAGTGAAACCTAAACATGAAAACGGTTACTGCAAAGGAACGGTTTAACCTAGAAGAACGAAATTTGGTGAGCCAAGTGGGACTAGTGTACTGATGATTAACTGCAAGTATCATCAAGATTGGGTGAAAAAATGTTTGCTGAGATTTCAGGAAACTCGTAGTTTTTTGGAAGCTTGGCAACCCCTTCCAATGAATGTGATTCTCGTCAGTCTCTGCTTGGGGCTACTTCAATAGGACACAAACCATAGCGATGGAACTTGGAACTACATTATTGTGCCAAGTTTCAAAGAGCTAGCACAAACCGTGTTTGATTTAGAGTTCCAACTACATGTATCCATATAGGAGAAAACAGAGTGAAACCTAAACATGAAAACGGTTACTGCAAAGGAACGGTTTAACCTAGAAGAACGAAATTTGGTGAGCCAAGTGGGATTGGTGTACTGATCATTACCTGCAAGTATCATCAAGATTGGGTGAAAAAATGTTTGCTGAGATTTCAGGAAACTCGTAGTTTTTTGGAAGCTTGGCAACCCCTTTCAATGAAAGTGATTCTCGTCAGTCTCTGCTTGGGCCTACTTCATTAGGACACAAACCAGAGCGAAAGAACTTGGAACTACATTATTGTGCCAAGTTTCAAAGAGCTAACAGAAACCGTGTTTGATTTAGAGTTCCAACTACATGTATCCATGTAGGAGAAAACAGAGTGAAACCTAAACATGAAAACTGTTACTGCAAAGGAACGGTTTAACCGAGAAGAACGAAATTTGGTGATGCTAGTGGGAATGGGTACTGATCATTACCTGCAAGTATCATAAAGATTGGGTGAAAACATGTTTGCTGAGATTTCAGGAAACTCGTAGTGTTTTGGAAGCTTGGCAACCCCTTTCAATGAAAGTGATTTTCGTCGGTCTCTGTTTGGGGATACTTCCATAGGACACAAACCATAGCGATAGAACTTGGAACTACATTATTGTGCCACGTTTCAAAGAGCTAGCACAAACCGTGTTTGATTTAGAGTTCAAACTACATGTATCCATATAGGAGAAAACAGAGTGAAACCTAAACATGAAAACGGTTACTGCAAAGGAACGGTTTAACCGAGAAGATCGAAATTTGGTGAGCCAAGTGGGATTGGTGTACTGATCATTACCTGCAAGTATCATCAAGATTGGGTGAAAAAATGTTTGCTGAGATTTCAGGAAACTCGTAGTTTTTTGGAAGCTTGGCAACCCCTTCCAATGAATGTGATTCTCGTCAGTCTCTGCTTGGGGCTACTTCAATAGGACACAAACCATAGCGATAGAACTTGGAACTACATTATTGTGCCAAGTTTCAAAGAGCTAGCACAAACCGTGTTTGATTTAGAGTTCCAACTACATGTATCCATATAGGAGAAAACAGAGTGAAACCTAAACATGAAAACGGTTACTGCAAAGGAACAGTGTAACCTAGAAGAACGAAATTTGGTGAGCCAAGTGGGATTGGTGTACTGATCATTACCTGCAAGTATCATCAAGATTGGGTGAAAAAATGTTTGCTGAGATTTCAGGAAACTCGTAGTTTTTTGGAAGCTTGGCAACCCCTTTCAATGAAAGTGATTCTCGTCAGTCTCTGCTTGGGGCTACTTCCATAGGACACAAACCATAGCGATAGAACTTGGAACTACATTACTGTGCCAAGTTTCAAAGAGCTAGCACAAACCGTGTTTGATTTAGAGTTCCAACTACATGTATCCATATAGAAGAAAACAGAGTGAAACCTAAACATGAAAACGGTTACTGCAAAGGAGCAGTGTAACCTAGAAGAACGAAATTTGGTGAGCCCAGTGGGATTGATGTACTGATCATTACCTGCAAGTATCATCAAGATTGGGTGAAAAAATGTTTGCTGAGATTTCAGGAAACTCGTAGTTTTTTGGAAGCTTGGCAACCCCTTTCAATGAATGTGATTCTCGTCAGTCTCTGCTTGGGGCTACTTCAATAAGACACAAACCATAGTGATAGAACTTGGAACTACATTATTGTGCCAAGTTTCAAAGAGCTAGCACAAACCGTGTTTGATTTAGAGTTCCAACTACATGTATCCATATAGGAGAAAACAGAGTGAAACCTAAACATGAAAACGGTTACTGCAAAGGAACGGTTTAACCGAGAAGAACGAAATTTGGTGAGCCAAGTGGGATTGGTGTACTGATCATTACCTGCAAGTATCATCAAGATTGGGTGAAAACATGTTTGCTGAGATTTCAGGAAACTCGTAGTTTTGTGGAAGCTTGGCAACCCCTTTCAATGAAAGTGATTCTCGTCAGTCTCAGCTTGGGGCTACTTCCATAGGACACAAACCATAGCGATAGAATTTGGAACTACATTATTGTGCCAAGTTTCGAAGAGCTAGCACAAACCGTGTTTGATTTAGAGTTCCAACTATATGTATCCATATAGGAGAAAACAGAGTGAAACCTAAACATGAAAACGGTTACTGCAAAGGAACGGTTTAACCTAGAAGAACGAAATTTGGTGAGCCAAGTGGGACTGGTGTACTGATGATTACCTGCAAGTATCATCAAGATTGGGTGAAAAAATGTTTGCTGAGATTTCAGGAAACTCGTCGTTTTTTGGAAGATTGGCAACCCCTTCCAATGAATGTGATTCTCGTCAGTCTCTGCTTGGGGCTACTTCCATAGGACACAAACCATAGCGAAAGAACTTGGAACTATATTTTTGTGCCAAGTTTCAAAGAGCTAGCACAAACCGTGTTTCATTTAGAGTTCCAACTACATGTATCCATATAGAAGAAAACAGAGTGAAACCTAAACATGAAAACGGTTACTGCAAAGGAACGGTTTAACCGAGAAGAACGAAATTTGGTGAGCCAAGTGGGACTGGTGTACTGATCATTACCTGCAAGTATCATCCAGATTGGGTGAAAACATGTTTGCTGAGATTTCAGGAAACTCGTAGTTTTTTGGAAGCTTGGCAACCCCTTTCAATGAAAGTGATTCTCGTCGGTCTCTGCTTGGGGCTACTTCCATAGGACACAAACCATAGCGATAGAACTTGGAACTACATTATTGTGCCACGTTTCAAAGAGCTAGCACAAACCGTGTTTGATTTAGAGTTCCAACTACATGTATCCATATAGGAGAAAACAGAGTGAAACCTAAACATGAAAACGGTTAGTGCAAAGGAACAGTGTTACCTAGAAGAACGAAATTTGGTGAGCCCAGTGGGATTGGTGTACTGATCATTACCTGCAAGTATCATCAAGATTGGGTGAAAAAATGTTTGCTGAGATTTCAGGAAACTCGTAGTTTTTTGGAAGCTTGGCAACCCCTTTCAATGAAAGTGATTCTCGTCAGTGTCAGCTTGGGGCTACTTCCATAGGACACAAACCATAGCGATAGAATTTGGAACTACATTATTGTGCCAAGTTTCAAAGAGCTAGCACAAACCGTGATTTATTTAGAGTTCCAAATACATGTATCCATATAGGAGAAAACAGAGTGAAACCTAAACATGAAAACGGTTACTGCAAAGGAACGGTTTAACCGAGAAGAACGAAATTTGGTGAGCCAAGTGGGACTGGTGTACTGATGATTACCTGCAAGTATCATCAAGATTGGGTGAAAAAATGTTTGCTGAGATTTCTAGAAACTCGTCGTTTTTTGGAAGATTGGCAACCCCTTCCAATGAATGTGATTCTCGTCAGTCTCTGCTTGCGACTACTTCAATAGGACACAAACCATAGCGATAGAACTTGGAACTACATTATTGTGCCAAGTTTCAAAGAGCTAGCACAAACCGTGTTTGATTTAGAGTTCCAACTACATGTATCCATATAGGAGAAAACAGAGTGAAACCTAAACATGAAAACGGTTACTGCAAAGGAGCAGTGTAACCTAGAAGAACGAAATTTGGTGAGCCAAGTGGGATTGGTGTACTGATCATTACCTGCAAGTATCATCCAGATTGGGTGAAAACATGTTTGCTGAGATTTCAGGAAACTCGTAGTTTTTTGGAAGCTTGGCAACCCCTTTCAATGAAAGTGATTCTCGTCGGTCTCTGCTTGGGGCTACTTCCATAGGACACAAACCATAGCGATAGAACTTGGAACTACATTATTGTGCCACGTTTCAAAGAGCTAGCACAAACCGTGTTTGATTTAGAGTTCCAACTACATGTATCCATATAGGAGAAAACAGAGTGAAACCTAAACATGAAAACGGTTAGTGCAAAGGAACAGTGTTACCTAGAAGAACGAAATTTGGTGAGCCCAGTGGGATTGGTGTACTGATCATTACATGCAAGTATCATCAAGATTGGGTGAAAAAATGTTTGCTGAGATTTCAGGAAACTCGTAGTTTTTTGGAAGCTTGGCAACCCCTTTCAATGAAAGTGATTCTCGTCAGTGTCAGCTTGGGGCTACTTCCATAGGACACAAACCATAGCGATAGAATTTGGAACTACATTATTGTGCCAAGTTTCAAAGAGCTAGCACAAACCGTGTTTTATTTAGAGTTCCAAATACATGTATCCATATAGGAGAAAACAGAGAGAAACCTAAACATGAAAACGGTTACTGCAAAGGAACGTTTTAACCGAGAAGAACGAAATTTGGTGAGCCAAGTGGGACTGGTGTACTGATCATTACCTGCGAGTATCATCAAGATTGGGTGAAAAAAATGTTTGCTGAGATTTCAGGAAACTCGTAGTTTTTTGGAAGATTGGCGACCCCTTCCAATGAATGTGATTCTCGTCAGTCTCTACTTGGGGCTACTTCAATAGGACACAAACCACAGCGATAGAACTTGGAACAACATTATTGTGCCAAGTTTCAAAGAGCTAGCACAAACCGTGTTTGATTTAGAGTTCCAACTACATGTATCCATATAGGAGAAAACAGAGTGAAACCTAAACATGAAAACGGTTACTGCAAAGGAACGGTTTAACCGAGAAGAACGAAATTTGGTGAGCCAAGTGGGACTGGTGTACTGATGATTACCTGCAAGTATCATCAAGATTGGGTGAAAAAATGTTTGCTGAGATTTCTGGAAACTCGTAGTTTTTTGGAAGATTGGCAACCCCTTCCAATGAATGTGATTCTCGTCAGTCTCTGCTTGGGACTACTTCAATAGGACACAAACCATAGCGATAGAAATTGGAACTACATTATTGTGCCAAGTTTCAAAGAGCTAGCACAAACCGTGTTTGATTTAGAGTTCCAACTACATGTATCCATATAGGAGAAAACAGAGTGAAACCTAAACATGAAAACGGTTACTGCAAAGGAACGGTTTAACCTAGAAGAACGAAATTTGGTGAGCCAAGTTGGATTGGTGTACTGATCATTACCTGCAAGTATCATCAAGATTGGGTGAAAACATGTTTGCTGAGATTTCAGGAAACTCGTAGTTTTTTGGAAACTTGGCAACCCCTTTCAATGAAAGTGATTCTCTTCGGTCTCTGCTTGGGGCTACTTCCATAAGACACAAACCATAGCGATAGATGTTGGAACTACATTATTGTGCCAAGTTTCAAAGAGCTAGCACAAACCGTGTTTGATTTAGAGTTCCAACTACATGTATCCATATAGGAGAAAGCAGAGTGAAACCTAAACATGAAAACGGTTACTGCAAAGGAACGGTTTAACCGAGAAGAACGAAATTTGGTGAGCCAAGTGGGATTGGTGTACTGATCATTACCTGCAAGTATCATCAAGATTGGGTGAAAACATGTTTGCTGAGATTTCAGGAAACTCGTAGTTTTGTGGAAGCTTGGCAACCCCTTTCAATGAAAGTGATTCTCGTCAGTCTCAGCTTGGGGCTACTTCCATAGGACACAAACCATAGCGATAGAATTTGGAACTACATTATTGTGCCAAGTTTCAAAGAGCTAGCACAAATCGTGTTTGATTTAGAGTTCCAACTATATGTATCCATATAGGAGAAAACAGAGTGAAACCTAAACATGAAAACGGTTACTGCAAAGGAACGGTTTTACCGAGAAGAACGAAATTTGGTGAGCCAAGTGGGACTGGTGTACTGATGATTACCTGCAAGTATCATCAAGATTGGGTGAAAAAATGTTTGCTGAGATTTCAGGAAACTCGTAGTTTTTTGGAAGATTGGCAACCCCTTCCAATGAATGTGATTCTCGTCAGTCTCTGCTTGGGGATACTTCCATAGGACACAAACCATAGCGAAAGAACTTGGAACTATATTATTGTGCCAAGTTTCAAAGAGCTAGCACAAACCGTGTTTGATTTAGAGTTCCAACTACATGTATCCATATAGAAGAAAACAGAGTGAAACCTAAACATGAAAACGGTTTCTGCAAAGGAACGGTTTAACCGAGAAGAATGAAATTTGGTGAGCCAAGTGGGACTGGTGTACTGATGATTACCTGCAAGTATCATCAATATTGGGTGAAAAAATGTTTGCTGAGATTTCAGGAAACTCGTAGTTTTTTGGAAGCTTGGCAACCCCTTCCAATGAATGTGATTCTCGTCAGTCTCTGCTTGGGGCTACTTCAATAGGACAGAAACCAAAGCAATAGAACTTGGAACTACATTATTGTGCCAAGTTTCAAAGAGCTAGCACAAACCGTGTTTGATTTAGAGTTCCAACTACATGTATCCATATAGGAGAAAACAGAGTGAAACCTAAACATGAAAACGGTTACTGCAAAGGAGCAGTGTAACCTAGAAGAACGAAATTTGGTGAGCCAAGTGGGATTGGTGTACTGATCATTACCTGCAAGTATCATCAAGATTGGGTGAAAACATGTTTGCTGAGATTTCAGGAAACTCGTAGTTTTTTGGAAGCTTGGCAACCCCTTTCAATGAAAGTGATTCTCGTCGGTCTCTGCTTGGGGCTACTTCCATAGGACACAAACCATAGCGATAGAACTTGGAACTACATTATTGTGCCACGTTTCAAAGAGCTAGCACAAACCGTGTTTGATTTAGAGTTCCAACTACATGTATCCATATAGGAGAAAACAGAGTGAAACCTAAACATGAAAACGGTTAGTGCAAAGGAACAGTGTTACCTAGAAGAACGAAATTTGGTGAGCCCAGTGGGATTGGTGTACTGATCATTACCTGCAAGTATCATCAAGATTGGGTGAAAAAATGTTTGCTGAGATTTCAGGAAACTCGTAGTTTTTTGGAAGCTTGGCAACCCCTTTCAATGAATGTGATTCTCGTCAGTCTCTGCTTGGGGCTACTTCAATAAGACACAAACCATAGTGATAGAACTTGGAACTACATTATTGTGCCAAGTTTCAAAGAGCTAGCACAAACCGTGTTTGATTTAGAGTTCCAACTACATGTATCCATATAGGAGAAAACAGAGTGAAACCTAAACATGAAAACGGTTACTGCAAAGGAACGGTTTAACCGAGAAGAACGAAATTTGGTGAGCCAAGTGGGATTGGTGTACTGATCATTACCTGCAAGTATCATCAAGATTGGGTGAAAACATGTTTGCTGAGATTTCAGGAAACTCGTAGTTTTGTGGAAGCTTGGCAACCCCTTTCAAGGAAAGTGATTCTCGTCAGTCTCAGCTTGGGGCTACTTCCATAGGACACAAACCATAGCGATAGAATTTGGAACTACGTTATTGTGCCAAGTTTCAAAGAGCTAGCACAAACCGTGTTTGATTTAGAGTTCCAACTATATGTATCCATATAGGAGAAAACAGAGTGAAACCTAAACATGAAAACGGTTACTGCAAAGGAACGGTTTTACCGAGAAGAACGAAATTTGGTGAGCCAAGTGGGACTGGTGTACTGATGATTACCTGCATGTATCATCAAGATTGGGTGAAAAAATGTTTGCTGAGATTTCAGGAAACTCGTAGTTTTTTGGAAGATTGGCAACCCCTTCCAATGAATGTGATTCTCGTCAGTCTCTGCTTGGGGCTACTTCCATAGGACACAAACCATAGCGAAAGAACTTGGAACTATATTATTGTGCCAAGTTTCAAAGAGCTAGCACAAACCGTGTTTGATTTAGAGTTCCAACTACATGTATCCATATAGAAGAAAACAGAGTGAAACCTAAACATGAAAACGGTTACTGCAAAGGAACGGTTTAACCGAGAAGAACGAAATTTGGTGAGCCAAGTGGGACTGGTGTACTGATGATTACCTGCAAGTATCATCAAGATTGGGTGAAAACATGTTTGCTGAGATTTCAGGAAACTCGTAGTTTTTTGGAAGCTTGGCAACCCCTTCCAATGAATGTGATTCTCGTCAGTCTCTGCTTGGGGCTACTTCAATAGGACAGAAACCAAAGCAATAGAACTTGGAACTACATTATTGTGCCAAGTTTCAAAGAGCTAGCACAAACCGTGTTTGATTTAGAGTTCCAACTACATGTATCCAAATAGGAGAAAACAGAGTGAAACCTAAACATGAAAACGGTTACTGCAAAGGAGCAGTGTAACCTAGAAGAACGAAATTTGGTGAGCCAAGTGGGATTGGTGTACTGATCATTACCTGCAAGTATCATCAAGATTGGGTGAAAACATGTTTGCTGAGATTTCAGGAAACTCGTAGTTTTTTGGAAGCGTGGCAACCCCTTTCAATGAAAGTGATTCTCGTCGGTCTCTGCTTGGGGCTACTTCCATAGGACACAAACCATAGCGATAGAACTTGGAACTACATTATTGTGCCACGTTTCAAAGAGCTAGCACAAACCGTGTTTGATTTAGAGTTCCAACTACATGTATCCATATAGGAGAAAACAGAGTGAAACCTAAACATGAAAACGGTTAGTGCAAAGGAACAGTGTTACCTAGAAGAACGAAATTTGGTGAGCCCAGTGGGATTGGTGTACTGATCATTACCTGCAAGTATCATCAAGATTGGGTGAAAAAATGTTTGCTGAGATTTCAGGAAACTCGTAGTTTTTTGGAAGCTTGGCAACCCCTTTCAATGAAAGTTATTCTCGTCAGTGCCAGCTTGGGGCTACTTCCATAGGACACAAACCATAGCGATAGAATTTGGAACTACATTATTGTGCCAAGTTTCAAAGAGCTAGCACAAACCGTGTTTTATTTAGAGTTCCAAATACATGTATCCATATAGGAGAATACAGAGAGAAACCTAAACATGAAAACGGTTACTGCAAAGGAACGTTTTAACCGAGAAGAACGAAATTTGGTGAGCCAAGTGGGACTGGTGTACTGATCATTACCTGCGAGTATCATCAAGATTGGGTGAAAAAAATGTTTGCTTAGATTTCAGGAAACTCGTAGTTTTTTGGAAGATTGGCGACCCCTTCCAATGAATGTGATTCTCGTCAGTCTCTACTTGGGGCTACTTCAATAGGACACAAACCACAGCGATAGAACTTGGAACTACATTATTGTGCCAAGTTTCAAAGAGCTAGCACAAACCGTGTTTGATTTAGAGTTCCAACTACATGTATCCATATAGGAGAAAACAGAGTGAAACCTAAACATGAAAACGGTTACTGCAAAGGAACGGTTTAACCGAGAAGAACGATGATCCAAGTGGGACTGGTGTACTGATCATTACCTGCAAGTATCATCAAGATTGGGTGAAAAAATGTTTGCTGAGATTTCAGGAAACTCGTAGTTTTGTGGAAGCTTGCCAACCCCTTTCAATGAAAGTGATTCTCGTCAGTCTCAGCTTGGGGCTACTTCCATAGGACACAAACCATAGCGATAGAATTTGGAACTACATTATTGTGCCAAGTTTCAAAGAGATAGCACAAACCGAGTTTGATTTAGAGTTACAACTACATGTATCCATATAGGAGAAAACAGAGTGAAACCTAAACATGAAAACGGTTACTGCAAAGGAACGGTTTAACCGAGAAGAACGAAATTTGGTGAGCCAAGTGGGACTGGTGTACTGATGATTACCTGCAAGTATCATCAAGATTGGGTGAAAAAATGTTTGCTGAGATTTCTGGAAACTCGTAGTTTTTTGGAAGCTTGGCAACCCCTTCCAATGAATGTGATTCTCGTCAGTCTCTGCTTGGGACTACTTCAATAGGACACAAACCATAGCGATAGAACTTGGAACTACATTATTGTGCCAAGTTTCAAAGAGCTAGCACAAACCGTGTTTGATTTAGAGTTCCAACTACATGTATCCATATAGGAGAAAACAGAGTGAAACCTAAACATGAAAACGGTTACTGCAAAGGAACGGTTTAACCGAGAAGAACGAAATTTGGTGAGCCAAGTTGGATTGGTGTACTCATCATTACCTGCAAGTATCATCAAGATTGGGTGAAAACATGTTTGTTGAGATTTCAGGAAACTCGTAGTTTTTTGGAAACTTGGCAACCCCTTTCAATGAAAGTGATTCTCTTCGGTCTCTGCTTGGGGCTACTTCCATAAGACACAAACCATAGCGATAGATCTTGGAACTACATTATTGTGCCAAGTTTCAAAGAGCTAGCACAAACCGTGTTTGATTTAGAGTTCCAACTACATGTATCCATATAGGAGAAAACAGAGTGAAACCTAAACATGAAAACGGTTACTGCAAAGGAACGGTTTAACCGAGAAGAACGAAATTTGGTGAGCCAAGTGGGATTGGTGTACTGATCATTACCTGCAAGTATCATCAAGATTGGGTGAAAAAATGTTTGCTGAGATTTCAGGAAACTCGTAGTTTTGTGGAAGCTTGCCAACCCCTTTCAATGAAAGTGATTCTCGTCAGTCTCAGCTTGGGGCTACTTCCATAGGACACAAACCATAGCGATAGAATTTGGAACTACATTATTGTGCCAAGTTTCAAAGAGCTAGCACAAATCGTGTTTGATTTAGAGTTCCAACTATATGTATCCATATAGGAGAAAACAGAGTGAAACCTAAACATGAAAACGGTTACTGCAAAGGAACGGTTTTACCGAGAAGAACGAAATTTGGTGAGCCAAGTGGGACTGGTGTACTGATGATTACCTGCAAGTATCATCAAGATTGGGTGAAAAAATGTTTGCTGAGATTTCAGGAAACTCGTAGTTTTTTGGAAGATTGGCAACCCCTTCCAATGAATGTGATTCTCGTCAGTCTCTGCTTGGGGCTACTTCCATAGGACACAAACCATAGCGAAAGAACTTGGAACTATATTATTGTGCCAAGTTTCAAAGAGCTAGCACAAACCGTGTTTGATTTAGAGTTCCAACTACATGTATCCATATAGAAGAAAACAGAGTGAAACCTAAACATGAAAACGGTTACTGCAAAGGAACGGTTTAACCGAGAAGAACGAAATTTGGTGAGCCAAGTGGGACTGGTGTACTGATGATTACCTGCAAGTATCATCAATATTGGGTGAAAAAATGTTTGCTGAGATTTCAGGAAACTCGTAGTTTTTTGGAAGCTTGGCAACCCCTTCCAATGAATGTGATTCTCGTCAGTCTCTGCTTGGGGCTACTTCAATAGGACAGAAACCAAAGCAATAGAACTTGGAACTACATTATTGTGCCAAGTTTCAAAGAGCTAGCACAAACCGTGTTTGATTTAGAGTTCCAACTACATGTATCCATATAGGAGAAAACAGAGTGAAACCTAAACATGAAAACGGTTACTGCAAAGGAACGGTTTAACCTAGAAGAACGAAATTTGGTGAGCCAAGTTGGATTGGTGTACTGATCATTACCTGCAAGTATCATCAAGATTGGGTGAAAACATGTTTGCTGAGATTTCAGGAAACTCGTAGTTTTTTGGAATTTTGGCAACCCCTTCCAATGAATGTGATTCTCGTCAGTCTCTGCTTGGGGCTACTTCAATAGGACACAAACCATAGCGATAGAACTGGGAACTACATTATTGTGCCAAGTTTCAAAGAGATAGCACAAACCGAGTTTGATTTAGAGTTACAACTACATGTATCCATATAGGAGAAAACAGAGTGAAACCTAAACATGAAAACGGTTACTGCAAAGGAACGGTTTAACCTAGAAGAACGAAATTTGGTGAGCCAAGTGGGATTGGTGTACTGCTCATTACCTGCCAGTGTCATCAAGATTGGGTGAAAAAATGTTTGCTGAGATTTCAGGAAACTCGTAGTTTTTTGGAGGCTTGGCAACCCCTTTCAATGAAAGTGATTCTCGTCAGTCTCTGCTTGGGGCTTCTTCCATAGGACACAAACCATAGTGATAGAACTTGGAACTACATTATTGTGCCAAGTTTCAAAGAGCTAGCACAATCCGTGTTGGATTTAGAGTTCCAACTACATGTATCCATATAGGAGAAAACAGAGTGAAACCTAAACATGAAAACGGTTACTGCAAAGGAACGGTTTAACCTAGAAGAACGAAATTTGGTGAGCCATGTGGGATTGGTGTACTGATCATTACCTGCAAGTATCATCAAGATTGGGTGAAAAGATGTTTGCTGAGATTTAAGGAAACTCGTAGTTTTTTGGAAGCTTGGCAACCCCTTTCAATGAAAGTGATTCTCGTCAGTCTCTGCTTGGGGCTACTTCCATAGGACACAAACCATAGCGATAGAACTTGGAACTACATTATTGTGCCAAGTTTCAAAGAGCTAGCACAAACCGTGCTTCCTTTAGAGTTCTAACTACATGTATCCATATAGGAGAAAACAGAGTGAAACCTAAACATGAAAACGGTTACTGCAAAGGAACAGTGTAACCTAGAAGAACGAAATTTGGTGAGCCAAGTGGGATTGGTGTACTTATCATTACCTGCAAGTGTCATCAAGATTGGGTGAAAAAATGTTTGCTGAAATTTCAGGAAACTCGTAGTTTTTTGGAAGCTTGAAAACCCCTTTCAATGAAAGTGATTCTCTTCAGTCTCTGCTTGGGGCTACTTCAATAGGACACAAACCACAGCGATAGAACTCGGAACTACATTATTGTGCCAAGTTTCAAAGAGCTAGCACAAACCGTGTTTGATTTAGAGTTCCAACTACATGTATCCATATAGGAGAAAACAGAGTGAAACCTAAACATGAAAACGGTTACTGCAAAGGAACGGTTTAACCTAGAAGAACGAAATTTGGTGAGCCAAGTGCGATTGGTGTACTGATCATTACCTGCAAGTATCATCAAGATTGGCAGAAAACATGTTTGCTTAGATTTCAGGAAACTCGTAGTTTTTTGGAAGGTTGGCAACCCCTTTCAATGAAAGTGATTCTCGTCGGTCTCTGATTGGGGCTACTTCCATAGGACACAAACCATAGCGATAGAACTTGGAACTACATTATTGTGCCAAGTATCAAAGAGCTAGCACAAACCGAGTTTGATTTAGAGTTCCAACTACATGTATCCATATAGGAGAAAACAGAGTGAAACCTAAACATGAAAACGGATACTGCAAAGGAACGGTGTAACCTAGAAGAACGAAATTTGGTGAGCCAAGTGGGATTGGTGTACTGATCATTACCTGCAAGTATCATCAAGATTGGGTGAAAAGATGTTTGCTGAGTTTTCAGGAAACTCGTAGTTTTTTGGAAGCTTGGCAACCCCTTTCAATGAAAGTGATTCTCGTCAGTCTCTGCTTGGGGCTACTTCCATAGGACACAAACCATAGCGATAGAACTTGGAACTACATTATTGTGCCAAGTTTCAAAGAGCTAGCACAAACCGTGCTTCATTTAGAGTTCCAACTACATGTATCCATATAGGAGAAAACAGAGTGAAACCTAAACATGAAAACGGTTACTGCAAAGGAACGGTTTAACCTAGAAGAACAAAATTTGGTGAGCCAAGTGGGATTGGTGTACTGATCATTACCTGCAAGTATCATCAAGATTGGGTGAACACATGTTTGCTGAGATTTCAGGAAACTCGTAGTTTTTCGGAATGTTGGCAACCCCTTTCAATGAAAGTGATTCTCGTCAGTCTCTACTTGGGGCTACTTCAATAGGACACAAACCATAGCGATAGTACTGGGAACTACATTATTGTGCCAAGTTTCAAAGAGATAGCACAAACCGAGTTTGATTTAGAGTTACAACTACATGTATCCATATAGGAGAAAACAGAGTGAAACCTAAACATGAAAACGGTTACTGCAAAGGAACGGTTTAACCGAGAAGAACGAAATTTGGTGTGCCAAGTGGGACTGGTGTACTGATGATTACCTGCAAGTATCATCAAGATTGGGTGAAAAAATGTGTGCTGAGATTTCACTAAACTCGTAGTTTTTTGGAAGATTGGCAACCCCTTCCAATGAATGTGATTCTCGTCAGTCTCTGCTTGGGGCTAATTCAATAGGACACAAACCATAGCGATAGAACTTGGAACTACATTATTGTGCCAAGTTTCAAAGAGCTAGCACAAACCGTGTTTGATTTAGAGTTCCAACTACATGTATCCATATAGGATAAAACAGAGTGAAACCTAAACATGAAAACGGTTACTGCAAAGGAACGGTTTAACCTAGAAGAACGAAATTTGGTGAGCCAAGTGGGATTGGTGTACTGATCATTACCTGCAAGTATCATCAAGATTGGGTGAAAACATGTTTGCTGAGATTTCAGGAAACGCGTAGTTTTTTGGAAGCTTGGCAACCCCTTTCAATGAAAGTGATTCTCGTCGGTCTCTGCTTGGGGCTACTTCCATAGGACACAAACCATAGCGATAGAACTTGGAACTACATTATTGTGCCAAGTTTCAAAGAGCTAGCACAAACCGTGTTTGATTTAGAGTTCCAACTACATGTATCCATATAGGAGAAAACAGAGTGAAACCTAAACATGAAAACGGTTACTGCAAAGGAACGGTTTAACTGAGAAGAACGAAATTTGGTGAGCCCAGTGGGATTGGTGTACTTATCATTACCTGCAAGTGTCATCAAGATTGGGTGAAAAAATGTTTGGTGAAATTTCAGGAAACTCATAGTTTTTTGGAAGCTTGGCAACCCCTTTCAATGAAAGTGATTCTCGTCAGTCTCTGCTTGGGGCTACTTCCATAGGACACAAACCATAGCGATAGAACTTGGAACTACATTATTGTGCCAAGTTTCAAAGAGCTAGCACAAACCGTGTTTGATTTAGAGTTCCAAATACATGTATCCATATAGGAGAAAACAGAGTGAAACCTAAACATGAAAACGGTTACTGCAAAGGAACAGTGTAACCTAGAAGAACGAAATTTGGTGAGCCAAGTGGGATTGGTGTACTTATCATTACCTGCAAGTGTCATCAAGATTGGGTGAAAAAATGTTTGCTGAAATTTGAGGAAACTCGTAGTTTTTTGGAAGCTTGAAAACCCCTTTCAATGAAAGTGATTCTCGTCAGTCTCTGCTTGGGGCTACTTCAATAGGACACAAACCACAGCGATAGAACTAGGAACTACATTATTGTGCCAAGTTTCAAAGAGCTAGCACAAACCGTGTTTGATTTAGAGTTCCAACTACATGTATCCATATAGGAGAAAACAGAGTGAAACCTAAACATGAAAACGGTTACTGTAAAGGAACGGTTTAACCTAGAAGAACGAAATTTGGTGAGCCAAGTGGGATTGGTGTACTGATAATTACCTGCAAGTATCATCAATATTGGGAGAAAACATGTTTGCTGAGATTTCAGGAAACTCGTAGTTTTTTGGAAGCTTGGCAACCCCTTTCAATGAAAGTGATTATCGTCGGTCTCTGATTGGGGCTACTTCCATAGGACACAAACCATAGCGATAGAACTTGGAACTACATTATTGTGCCAAGTTTCAAAGAGCTAGCACAAACCGTGTTTGATTTAGAGTTCCAACTACAAGTATCCATATAGGAGAAAACAGAGTGAAACCTAAACATGAAAACGGATACTGCAAAGGAACGGTGTAACCTAGAAGAACGATATTTGGTGAGCCAAGTGTGATTGGTGTACTGATCATTACCTGCAAGTATCATCAAGATTGGGTGAAAAAATGTTTGCTGAGATTTCAGGAAACTCGTAGTTTTTTGGAAGATTGGCAACCCCTTTCAATGAAAGTGATTCTCGTCAGTCTCTGCTTGGGGCAACTTCAGTAGGACACAAACCATAGCGATAGAACCTGGAACTACATTATTGTGCCAAGTTTCAAAGAGCTAGCGCAATCCGAGTTTGATTTAGAGTTCCAACTACATGTATCCATATAGGAGAAAACAGAGTGAAACCTAAACATGAAAACGGTTTCTGCAAAGGAACCGTTTAACTTAGAAGAACGAAATTTGGTGAGCCAAGTGGGATTGGTGTACTGATCATTACCTGCAAGTATCATCAAGATTGGGTGAAAAAATGTTTGCTGAGATTTCAGGAAACTCGTAGTTTTTTGGAGCTTGGCAACCCCTTTCAATGAAAGTGATTCTCGTCAGTCTCTGCGTGGGGCTACTTCCATAGGACACAAACCATAGCGATAAACTTGGAACTACATTATTGTGCCAAGTTTCAAAGAGCTAGCACAAACCGTGTTTGATTTAGAGTTCCCACTACATGTATCCATATAGGAGAAAACAGAGTGAAAACTAAACATGAAAACGGTTACTGCAAAGGAACCGTTTAACCTAGAAGAACGAAATTTGGTGAGCCAAGTGGGACTGGTGTACTGATCATTACTTGCCAGTATCATCAAGATTGGGTGAAAAAATGTTCTCTGAGATTTCTGGAAACTCGTAGTTTTTTATAGCTTGGCAAACCCTTTCAATGAAAGTGATTCTCGTCAATCTCTGCTTGGGGCTACTTCAGTAGGACACAAACCATAGCGATAGATCTTGGAACTACATTATTGTGCCAAGTTTCATAGACCTAGCAGAAACCGTGTTTGATTTAGAGTTCCAACTACATGTATCCATATACGAGAAAACAGAGTGAAACCTAAATATGAAAACGGTTACTGCAAAGGAACGTTTTAACCTAGAAGAACGAAATTTGGTGAGCCAAGTGGGATTGGTGTACTTATCATTATCTGCCAGTATCATCAAGATTGGGTGAAAAAATGTTTGCTGAGATTTCAGGAAACTCGTAGTTTTGTGGAAGCTTGGCAACCCCTTCCAATGAATGTGATTCTCGTCAGTCTCTGCTTGGGGCTACTTCAATAGGACACAAACCATAGCGATAGAACTTGGAACTACATTATTGTGCCAAGTTTCAAAGAGCTAGCGCAAACCGTGTTTGATTTAGAGTTCCAACTACATGTATCCATATAGGAGAAAACAGAGTGAAACCTAAACATGAAAACGGTTACTGCAAAGGAACGGTTTAACCTAGAAGAACGAAATTTGGTGAGCCAAGTGGATTTGGTGTACTGATCATTACCTGCAAGTATCATCAAGATTGGGTGAAAAAATGTTTGCTGATATTTCTGGAAACACATAGTTTTTTATAGCTTGGCAACGCCCTCCAATGAATGTGATTCTCGTCAGTCCCTGCTTGGGGCTACTTCAATAGGACACAAAGCATAGCGATAGAACTTGGAATTACATTATTGTGAAAAGTATCAATGAGCTTGCACAAACCCTGTTTCATTTAGAGTTCCAAGTACATATATCCATATAGGAGAAAACAGAGTGAAACCTAAACATGAAAACGGTTACTGCAAAGGAACGTTTTAACCTAGAAGAACGAAATTTGGTGAGCCAACTGGGATTGGTGTACTGATCATTACCTGGAAGTATCATCAAGATTGGGTGAAAAAATACTTGCTGAGATTTCAGGAAACTCGTAGTTTTGTGGTGCTTGGCAACCCCTTTCAATGAAAGTGATTCTCGTCAGTCTCTGCGTGGGGCTACTTCCATAGGACACAAACCATAGCGATAGAACTTGGAACTACATTATTGTGCCAAGTTTCAAAGAGCTAGCACAAACCGTGTTTGATTTAGAGTTCCCAGTACATGTATCCATATAGGAGAAAACAGAGTGAAACCTAAACTTGAAAACGGTTCCTGCAAAGGAACGGTTTAACCTAGAAGAACGATATTTGGTGAGCCAAGTGGGATTGGTGTACTGATCATTACCTGCAAGTATCATCAAGATTGGGTGAAAAAAAATGTTTGCTGAGATTTCAGGAAACTAGTAGTTTTTTGGAGCTTGGCAACCCCTTTCAATGAAAGTGATTCTCGTCAGTCTCTGCTTGGGGCTACTTCAATAGGACACAAAGCATAGCGATAGAACTTGGAATTACATTATTGTGCCAAGTTTCAAAGAGCTAGCACAAACCTTGTTTGATTTTGACTTCCAACTACATGTATCCATATAGGAGAAAACAGAGTGAAACCTACACATGAAAACGGTTACTGCAAAGGAACGGTTTAACCTAGAAGAACGAAATTTGGTGAGCCAAGTGGGATTGGTGTACTGATCATTACTTGCCAGTATCATCAAGATTGGGTGAAAAAATGTTCTCTGAGATTTCTGGAAACTCGTAGTTTTTTATAGCTTGGCAAACCCTTTCAATGAAAGTGATTCTCGTCAATCTCTGCTTGGGGCTACTTCAGTAGGACACAAACCATAGCGATAGATCTTGGAGCTACATTATTGTGCCAAGTTTCAAAGACCTAGCAGAAACCGTGTTTGATTTAGAGTTCCAACTACATGTATCCATATACGAGAAAACAGAGTGAAACCTAAACATGAAAACGGTTACTGCAAAGGAATGTCTTAACCTAGAAGAACGAAATTTGGTGAGCCAAGTGGGATTGGTGTACTTATCATTATCTGCCAGTATCATCAAGATTGGGTGAAAAAATGTTTGCTGAGATTTCAGGAAACTCGTAGTTTTGTGGAAGCTTGGCAACCCCTTCCAATGAATGTGATTCTCGTCAGTCTCTGCTTGGGGTTACTTCAATAGGACACAAACCATAGCGATAGAACTTGGAACTACATTATTGTGCCAAGTTTCAAAGAGCTAGCGCAAACCGTGTTTGATTTAGAGTTCCAACTACATGTATCCATATAGGAGAAAACAGAGTGAAACCTAAACATGAAAACGGTTACTGCAAAGGAACGGTTTAACCTAGAAGAACGAAATTTGGTGAGCCAAGTGGGATTGGTGTACTGATCATTACCTGCAAGTATCATCAAGATTGGGTGAAAAAATGTTTGCTGAGATTTCTGGAAACACATAGTTTTTTATAGCTTGGCAACGCCCTCCAATGAATGTGATTCTCGTCAGTCCCTGCTTGGGGCTACTTCAATAGGACACAAAGCATAGCGATAGAACTTGGAATTACATTATTGTGAAAAGTATCAATGAGCTTGCACAAACCCTGTTTCATTTAGAGTTCCAAGTACATATATCCATATAGGAGAAAACAGAGTGAAACCTAAACATGAAAACGGTTACTGCAAAGGAACGTTTTAACCTAGAAGAACGAAATTTGGTGAGCCAACTGGGATTGGTGTACTGATCATTACCTGGAAGTATCATCAAGATTGGGTGAAAAAATACTTGCCCAGATTTCAGGAAACTCGTAGTTTTGTGGTGCTTGGCAACCCCTTTCAATGAAAGTGATTCTCGTCAGTCTCTGCGTGGGGCTACTTCCATAGGACACAAACCATAGCGATAGAACTTGGAACTACATTATTGTGCCAAGTTTCAAAGAGCTAGCACAAACCGTGTTTGATTTAGAGTTCCCAGTACATGTATCCATATAGGAGAAAACAGAGTGAAACCTAAACTTGAAAACGGTTCCTGCAAAGGAACGGTTTAACCTAGAAGAACGAAATTTGGTGAGCCAAGTGGGATTGGTGTACTGATCATTACCTGCAAGTATCATCAAGATTGGGTGAAAAAAAATGTTTGCTGAGATTTCAGGAAACTAGTAGTTTTTTGGAGCTTGGCAACCCCTTTCAATGAAAGTGATTCTCGTCAGTCTCTGCTTGGGGCTACTTCAATAGGACACAAAGCATAGCGATAGAACTTGGAATTACATTATTGTGCCAAGTTTCAAAGAGCTAGCACAAACCTTGTTTGATTTAGACTTCCAACTACATGTATCCATATAGGAGAAAACAGAGTGAAACCTACACATGAAAACGGTTACTGCAAAGGAACGGTTTAACCTAGAAGAACGAAATTTGGTGAGCCAAGTGGGATTGGTGTACTGATCATTACCTGGAAGTATCATCAAGATTGGGTGAAAAAATGTTTGCTGAGATTTCAGGAAACTCGTAGTTTTGTGGAAGCTTGGCAACCCCTTCCAATGAATGTGATTCTCGTCAGTCTCTGCTTGGGGTTACTTCAATAGGACACAAACCATAGCGATAGAACTTGGAACTACATTATTGTGCCAAGTTTCAAAGAGCTAGCGCAAACCGTGTTTGATTTAGACTTCCAACTACATGTATCCATATAGGAGAAAACAGAGTGAAACCTACACATGAAAACGGTTACTGCAAAGGAACGGTTTAACCTAGAAGAACGAAATTTGGTGAGCCAAGTGGGATTGGTGTACTGATCATTACTTGCCAGTATCATCAAGATTGGGTGAAAAAATGTTCTCTGAGATTTCTGGAAACTCGTAGTTTTTTATAGCTTGGCAAACCCTTTCAATGAAAGTGATTCTCGTCAATCTCTGCTTGGGACTACTTCAGTAGGACACAAACCATAGCGATAGATCTTGGAACTACATTATTGTGCCAAGTTTCAAAGACCTAGCAGAAACCGTGTTTGATTTAGAGTTCCAACTACATGTATCCATATACGAGAAAACAGAGTGAAACCTAAACATGAAAACGGTTACTGCAAAGGAACGTTTTAACCTAGAAGAACGAAATTTGGTGAGCCAAGTGGGATTGGTGTACTTATCATTATCTGCCAGTATCATCAAGATTGGGTGAAAAAATGTTTGCTGAGATTTCAGGAAACTCGTAGTTTTGTGGAAGCTTGGCAACCCCTTCCAATGAATGTGATTCTCGTCAGTCTCTGCTTGGGGTTACTTCAATAGGACACAAACCATAGCGATAGAACTTGGAACTACATTATTGTGCCAAGTTTCAAAGAGCTAGCGCAAACCGTGTTTGATTTAGAGTTCCAACTACATGTATCCATATAGGAGAAAACAGAGTGAAACCTAAACATGAAAACGGTTACTCCAAAGGAACGGTTTAACCTAGAAGAACGAAATTTGGTGAGCCAAGTGGGATTGGTGTACTGATCATTACCTGCAAGTATCATCAAGATTGGGTGAAAAAATGTTTGCTGAGATTTCTGGAAACACATAGTTTTTTATAGCTTGGCAACGCCCTCCAATGAATGTGATTCTCGTCAGTCCCTGCTTGGGGCTACTTCAATAGGACACAAAGCATAGCGATAGAACTTGGAATTACATTATTGTGAAAAGTATCAATGAGCTTGCACAAACCCTGTTTCATTTAGAGTTCCAAGTACATATATCCATATAGGAGAAAACAGAGTGAAACCTAAACATGAAAACGGTTACTGCAAAGGAACGTTTTAACCTAGAAGAACGAAATTTGGTGAGCCAAGTGGGATTGGTGTACTGATCATTACCTGGAAGTATCATCAAGATTGGGTGAAAAAATACTTGCTCAGATTTCAGGAAACTCGTAGTTTTGTGGTGCTTGGCAACCCCTTTCAATGAAAGTGATTCTCGTCAGTCTCTGCGTGGGGCTACTTCCATAGGACACAAACCATAGCGATAGAACTTGGAACTACATTATTGTGCCAAGTTTCAAAGAGCTAGCACAAACCGTGTTTGATTTAGAGTTCCCAGTACATGTATCCATATAGGAGAAAACAGAGTGAAACCTAAACTTGAAAACGGTTCCTGCAAAGGAACGGTTTAACCTAGAAGAACGAAATTTGGTGAGCCAAGTGGGATTGGTGTACTGATCATTACCTGCAAGTATCATCAAGATTGGGTGAAAAAAAATGTTTGCTGAGATTTCAGGAAACTAGTAGTTTTTTGGAGCTTGGCAACCCCTTTCAATGAAAGTGATTCTCGTCAGTCTCTGCTTGGGGCTACTTCAATAGGACACAAAGCATAGTGATAGAACTTGGAATTACATTATTGTGCCAAGTTTCAAAGAGCTAGCACAAACCTTGTTTGATTTAGACTTCCAACTACATGTATCCATATAGGAGAAAACAGAGTGAAACCTACACATGAAAACGGTTACTGCAAAGGAACGGTTTAACCTAGAAGAACGAAATTTGGTGAGCCAAGTGGGATTGGTGTACTGATCATTACCTGGAAGTATCATCAAGATTGGGTGAAAAAATGTTTGCTGATATTTCAGGAAACTCGTAGTTTTTTGGAAGCTTGGCAACCCCTTCCAATGAATGTGATTCTCGTCAGTCTCTGCTTGGGGTTACTTCAATAGGACACAAACCATAGCGATAGAACTTGGAACTACATTATTGTGCCAAGTTTCAAAGAGCTAGCGCAAACCGTGTTTGATTTAGACTTCCAACTACATGTATCCATATAGGAGAAAACAGAGTGAAACCTACACATGAAAACGGTTACTGCAAAGGAACGGTTTAACCTACAAGAACGAAATTTGGTGAGCCAAGTGGGATTGGTGTACTGATCATTACTTGCCAGTATCATCAAGATTGGGTGAAAAAATGTTCTCTGAGATTTCTGGAAACTCGTAGTTTTTTATAGCTTGGCAAACCCTTTCAATGAAAGTGATTCTCGTCAATCTCTGCTTGGGACTACTTCAGTAGGACACAAACCATAGCGATAGATCTTGGAACTACATTATTGTGCCAAGTTTCAAAGACCTAGCAGAAACCGTGTTTGATTTAGAGTTCCAACTACATGTATCCATATACGAGAAAACAGAGTGAAACCTAAACATGAAAACGGTTACTGCAAAGGAACGTTTTAACCTAGAAGAACGAAATTTGGTGAGCCAAGTGGGATTGGTGTACTTATCATTATCTGCCAGTATCATCAAGATTGGGTGAAAAAATGTTTGCTGAGATTTCAGGAAACTCGTAGTTTTGTGGAAGCTTGGCAACCCCTTCCAATGAATGTGATTCTCGTCAGTCTCTGCTTGGGGTTACTTCAATAGGACACAAACCATAGCGATAGAACTTGGAACTACATTATTGTGCCAAGTTTCAAAGAGCTAGCGCAAACCGTGTTTGATTTAGAGTTCCAACTACATGTATCCATATAGGAGAAAACAGAGTGAAACCTAAACATGAAAACGGTTACTCCAAAGGAACGGTTTAACCTAGAAGAACGAAATTTGGTGAGCCAAGTGGGATTGGTGTACTGATCATTACCTGCAAGTATCATCAAGATTGGGTGAAAAAATGTTTGCTGAGATTTCTGGAAACACATAGTTTTTTATAGCTTGGCAACGCCCTCCAATGAATGTGATTCTCGTCAGTCCCTGCTTGGGGCTACTTCAATAGGACACAAAGCATAGCGATAGAACTTGGAATTACATTATTGTGAAAAGTATCAATGAGCTTGCACAAACCCTGTTTCATTTAGAGTTCCAAGTACATATATCCATATAGGAGAAAACAGAGTGAAACCTAAACATGAAAACGGTTACTGCAAAGGAACGTTTTTAACCTAGAAGAACGAAATTTGGTGAGCCAAGTGGGATTGGTGTACTGATCATTACCTGGAAGTATCATCAAGATTGGGTGAAAAAATACTTGCTGAGATTTCAGGAAACTCGTAGTTTTGTGGTGCTTGGCAACCCCTTTCAATGAAAGTGATTCTCGTCAGTCTCTGCGTGGGGCTACTTCCATAGGACACAAACCATAGCGATAGAACTTGGAACTACATTATTGTGCCAAGTTTCAAAGAGCTAGCACAAACCGTGTTTGATTTAGAGTTCCCAGTACATGTATCCATATAGGAGAAAACAGAGTGAAACCTAAACTTGAAAACGGTTCCTGCAAAGGAACGGTTTAACCTAGAAGAACGAAATTTGGTGAGCCAAGTGGGATTGGTGTACTGATCATTACCTGCAAGTATCATCAAGATTGGGTGAAAAAAAATGTTTGCTGAGATTTCAGGAAACTAGTAGTTTTTTGGAGCTTGGCAACCCCTTTCAATGAAAGTGATTCTCGTCAGTCTCTGCTTGGGGCTACTTCAATAGGACACAAAGCATAGCGATAGAACTTGGAATTACATTATTGTGCCAAGTTTCAAAGAGCTAGCACAAACCTTGTTTGATTTAGACTTCCAACTACATGTATCCATATAGGAGAAAACAGAGTGAAACCTACACATGAAAACGGTTACTGCAAAGGAACGGTTTAACCTAGAAGAACGAAATTTGGTGAGCCAAGTGGGATTGGTGTACTGATCATTACCTGGAAGTATCATCAAGATTGGGTGAAAAAATGTTTGCTGAGATTTCAGGAAACTCGTAGTTTTTTGGAAGCTTGGCAACCCCTTCCAATGAATGTGATTCTCGTCAGTCTCTGCTTGGGGTTACTTCAATAGGACACAAACCATAGCGATAGAACTTGGAACTACATTATTGTGCCAAGTTTCATAGAGCTAGCACAGACCGTGTTTGATTTAGTGTTCCAACTACATGTATCCATATAGGAGAAAACAGAGTGAAACCTAAACATGAAAACGGTTACTGCAAAGGAACGGTTAAACCTAGAAGAACGAAATTTGGTGAGCCAAGTGGGATTGGTGTACTGATCATTACCTGCAAGTATCATCAAGATTGGGTGAAAAAATGTTTGCTGAGATTTCTGGAAACTCGTAGTTTTTTATAGCTTGGCAATCCCTTCCAATGAATGTGATTCTCGTCAGTCCCTGCTTGGGGCTACTTCAATAGGACACAAAGCATAGCGATAGAACTTGGAATTACATTATTGTGCCAAGTTTCAATGAGCTTGCATAAACCGTGTTTGATTTAGAGTTCCAACTACATGTATCCATATAGCAGAAAACAGAGTGAAACCTAAACATGAAAACGGTTACTGCAAAGGAACCGTTTAACCTAGAAGAACGAAATTTGGTGAGCCAAGTGGGATTGGTGTAATTATCATTATCTGCCAGTATCATCAAGATTGGGTGAAAAAAAATGTTTGCTGAGATTTCAGGAAACTAGTAGTTTTTTGGAGCTTGGCAACCCCTTTTAATGAAAGTGATTCTCGTCAGTCTCTGCTTGGGGCTACTTCAATAGGACACAAACCATAGCGATAGAACTTGGAACTGCATTATTGTGCCAAGTTTCAAAGAGCTAGCACAAACCTTGTTTGATTTAGACTTCCAACTACATGTATCCATATAGGAGAAAACAGAGTGAAACCTAAACATGAAAACGGTTCCTGCAAAGGAACGGTTTAACCTAGAAGAACGAAATTTGGTGAGCCAAGTGGGATTGGTGTACTGATCATTACCTGCAAGTATCATCAAGATTGGGTGAAAAAATGTTTGCTGAGATTTCAGGAAACTCGTAGTTTTTTGGAGCTTGGCAACCCCTTTCAATGAAAGGGATTCTCGTCAGTCTCTGCTTGGGGCTACTTCCATGGGACACAAACCATTGCGATAGGACTTGGAACTACATTATTGTGCAAAGTTTCAAAGAGCTAGCACAAACCGTGTTTGATTTAGAGTTCCAACTACATGTATCCATATAGGAGAAAACAGAGTGAAACCTAAACATGAAAACGGTTACTGCAAAGGAACGGTTTAACCTAGAATTACGAAATTTGGTGAGCCAAGTGGGATTGGTGTACTGATCATTACCTGGAAGTATCATCAAGATTGGGTGAAAAAATGTTTGCTGAGATTTCAGGAAACTCGTAGTTTTTTGGAAGCTTGGCAACCCCTTTCAATGAATGTGATTCTCGTCAGTCTCTGCTTGGGGCTACTTCCATGGGACACAAACCATAGCGATAGAACTTGGAACTACATTATTGTGCAAAGTTTCAAAGAGCTAGCACAAACCGTGTTTGATTTAGAGTTCCAACTACATGTATCCATATTGGAGAAAACAGAGTGAAACCTAAACATGAAAACGGTTACTGCAAAGGAACGGTTTAACCTAGAAGAACGAAATTTGGTGAGCCAAGTGGGATTGGTGTACTGATCATTACCTGCAAGTATCATCAAGATTGGGTGAAAAAAAGTTTGCTGAGATTTCTGGAAACCTGTAGATTTTTATAGCTTGGCAACCCCTTCCAATGAATGTGATTCTCGTCAGTCCCTGCTTGGGGCTACATCAATAGGACACAAAGCTTAGCGATAGAACTTGGAATTACATTATTGTGCCAAGTTTCAATGAGCTTGCACAAACCGTGTTTGATTTAGAGTTCCAACTACATATATCCATATAGGAGAAAACAGAGTGAAACCTAAACATGAAAACGGTTACTGCAAAGGAACCGTTTAACCTAGAAGAACGAAATTTGGTGAGCCAAGTGGGATTGGTGTACTTATCATTACCTGCCAGTATCATCAAGATTGGGTGAAAAAATGTTGCTGAGATTTCAGGAAACTCCTAGTTTTTTGGAAGCTTGGCAACCCCTTTCAATGAAAGTGATTCTCGTCAGTCTCTGCTTTTGGCTACTTCAATAGGACACAAACCATAGCGACAGAACTTGGAACTACATTATTGTGCCAAGTTTTAAAGACCTAGCAGAAACCGTGTTTGATTTAGAGTTCCCACTACATGTATCCATATAGGAGAAAACAGAGTGAAACCTAAACATGAAAACGGTTCCTGCAAAGGAACCGTTTAACCTAGAAGAACGAAATTTTGTGAGCCAAGTGGGATTGGTGTACTGATCATTACCTGCAAGTATCATCAAGATTGGGTGAAAAAAAATGTTTGCTGAGATTTCAGGAAACAAGTAGTTTTTTGGAGCTTGGCAACCCCTTTCAATGAAAGGGATTCTCCTCAGTCTCTGCTTGGGGCTACTTCAATAGGACACAAACCATAGCGATAGAACTTGGAACTGCATTATTGTGCCAAGTTTCAAAGAGCTAGCACAAACCTTGTTTGATTTAGACTTCCAACTACATGTATCCATATAGGAGAAAACAGAGTGAAAACTAAACATGAAAACGGTTACTGCAAAGGAACGGTTTAACCTAGAAGAACGAAATTTGATGAGCCAAGTGGGATTGGTGTACTGATCATTACCTGCAAGTATCATCAAGATTGGGTGAAAGATTGTTTGCTGAGATTTCAGGAAACTCGTAGTTTTTTGGAAGCTTGGCTACCCCTTTCAATGAAAGTGATTCTCGTCAGTCTCTGCTTGGGGCTACTTCCATAGGACACAAACCATTGCGATAGAACTTGGAACTACATTATTGTGCAAAGTTTCAAAGAGCTAGCACAAACCGTGTTTGATTTAGAGTTCCAACTACATGTATCCATATAGGAGAAAACAGAGTGAAACCTAAACATGAAAACGGTTACTGCAAAGGAACCGTTTAACCTAGAAGTACGAAATTTGGTGAGCCAAGTGGGATTGGTGTACTGATCATTACCTGCAAGTATCATCAAGATTGGGTGAAAAAATGTTTGCTGAGATTTCAGGAAACTCGTAGTTTTTTGGAAGCTTGGCAACCCCTTTCAATGAATGTGATTCTCGTCAGTCTCTGCTTGGGGCTACTTCCATGGGACACAAACCATAGCGATAGAACTTGGAACTACATTATTGTGCAAAGTTTCAAAGAGCTAGCACAAACCGTGTTTGATTTAGAGTTCCAACTACATGTATCCATATTGGAGAAAACAGAGTGAAACCTAAACATGAAAACGGTTACTGCAAAGGAACGGTTTAACCTAGAAGAACGAAATTTGGTGAGCCAAGTGGGATTGGTGTACTGATCATTACCTGCAAGTATCATCAAGATTGGGTGAAAAAATGTTTGCTGAGATTTCTGGAAACCCGTAGATTTTTATAGCTTGGCAACCCCTTCCAATGAATGTGATTCTCGTCAGTCCCTGCTTGGGGCTACATCAATAGGACACAAAGCTTAGCGATAGAACTTGGAATTACATTATTGTGCCAAGTTTCAATGAGCTTGCACAAACCGTGTTTGATTTAGAGTTCCAACTACATATATCCATATAGGAGAAAACAGAGTGAAACCTAAACATGAAAACGGTTACTGCAAAGGAACCGTTTAACCTAGAAGAACGAAATTTGGTGAGCCAAGTGGGATTGGTGTACTTATCATTACCTGCCAGTATCATCAAGATTGGGTGAAAAAATGTTGCTGAGATTTCAGGAAACTCCTAGTTTTTTGGAAGCTTGGCAACCCCTTTCAATGAAAGTGATTCTCGTCAGTCTCTGCTTTTGGCTACTTCAATAGGACACAAACCATAGCGACAGAACTTGGAACTACATTATTGTGCCAAGTTTTAAAGACCTAGCAGAAACCGTGTTTGATTTAGAGTTCCCACTACATGTATCCATATAAGAGAAAACAGAGTGAAACCTAAACATGAAAACGGTTCCTGCAAAGGAACCGTTTAACCTAGAAGAACGAAATTTTGTGAGCCAAGTGGGATTGGTGTACTGATCATTACCTGCAAGTATCATCAAGATTGGGTGAAAAAAAATGTTTGCTGAGATTTCAGGAAACAAGTAGTTTTTTGGAGCTTGGCAACCCCTTTCAATGAAAGGGATTCTCCTCAGTCTCTGCTTGGGGCTACTTCAATAGGACACAAACCATAGCGATAGAACTTGGAACTGCATTATTGTGCCAAGTTTCAAAGAGCTAGCACAAACCTTGTTTGATTTAGACTTCCAACTACATGTATCCATATAGGAGAAAACAGAGTGAAAACTAAACATGAAAACGGTTACTGCAAAGGAACGGTTTAACCTAGAAGAACGAAATTTGATGAGCCAAGTGGGATTGGTGTACTGATCATTACCTGCAAGTATCATCAAGATTGGGTGAAAGATTGTTTGCTGAGATTTCAGGAAACTCGTAGTTTTTTGGAAGCTTGGCTACCCCTTTCAATGAAAGTGATTCTCGTCAGTCTCTGCTTGGGGCTACTTCCATAGGACACAAACCATAGCGATAGAACTTGGAACTACATTATTGTGCCAAGTTTCAAAGAGCTAGCGCAAACCGTGTTTGATTTAGAGTTCCATCTACATGTATCCATATAGGAGAAAACAGAATGAAACCTAAACATGAAAACGGTTACTGCAAAGGAACGGTTTAACCTAGAAGAACGAAATTTGTTGAGCCAAGTGGGATTGGTGTACTGATCATTACCTGCAAGTATCATCAAGATTGGGTGAAAAAATGTTTGCTGAGATTTCTGGAAACCCGTAGATTTTTATAGCTTGGCAACCCCTTCCAATGAATGTGATTCTCGTCAGTCCCTGCTTGGGGCTACATCAAAAGGACACAAAGCTTAGTGATAGAACTTGGAATTACATTATTGTGCCAAGTTTCAATGAGCTTGCACAAACCGTGTTTGATTTAGAGTTCCAACTACATATATCCATATAGGAGAAAACAGAGTGAAACCTAAACATGAAAACGGTTCCTGCAAAGGAACGGTTTAACCTAGAACAACGAAATTTGGTGAGCCAAGTGGGATTGGTGTACTGATCATTACCTGCAAGTATCATCAAGATTGGGTGAAAAAAAATGTTTGCTGAGATTTCAGGAAACTAGTAGTTTTTTGGAGCTTGGCAACCCCTTTCAATGAAAGTGATTTTCGTCAGTCTCTGCTTGGGGCTACTTCAATAGGACACAAACCATAGCGATAGAACTTGGAACTGCATTATTGTGCCAAGTTTCAAAGAGCTAGCACAAACCTTGTTTGATTTAGTCTTCCAACTACATGTATCCATATAGGAGAAAACAGAGTGAAAACTAAACATGAATACGGTTACTGCAAAGGAACGGTTTAACCTAGAAGAACGAAATTCTGTGAGCCAAGTGGGATTGGTGTACTGATCATTACCTGCAAGTATCATCAATATTGGGTGAAAAAATGTTTGCTGAGATTTCAGGAAACTCGTAGTTTTTTGGATGCTTGGCAACCCCTTTCAATGAAAGTGATTCTCGTCAGTCTCTGCTTGGGGCTACTTCCATAGGACACAAACCATAGCGATAGAACTTGGAACTACATTATTGTGCCAAGTTTCAAAGACTTAGCAGAAACCGTGTTTGATTTAGAGTTCCAACTACATGTATCCATATAGGAGAAAACAGAGTGAAACCTAAACATGAAAACGGTTACTGCAAAGGAACGGTTTAACGTAGAAGAACGAAATTTGGTGAGCCAAGTGGGATTGGTGTACTGATCATTACCTGCCAGTATCATCAAGATTGGGTGAAAAAATGTTTGCTGAGATTTCTGGAAACTCGTAGTTTTTTGGATGCTTGGCAACTCCTTTCAATGAAAGTGATTCTCGTCAGTCTCTGCTTGGGGCTACTTCCATAGGACACAAACCATAGCGATAGAACTTGGAACTACATTATTGTGCCAAGTTTCAAAGAGCTAGCACAAACCTTGTTTGATTTAGACTTCCAACTACATGTATCCATATAGGAGAAAACAGAGTGAAAACTAAACATGAATACGGTTACTGCAAAGGAACGGTTTAACCTAGAAGAACGAAATTCTGTGAGCCAAGTGGGATTGGTGTACTGATCATTACCTGCAAGTATCATCAAGATTGGGTGAAAAAATGTTTGCTGAGATTTCAGGAAACTCGTAGTTTTTTGGAAGCTTGGCAACCCCTGTCAATGAAAGTGATACTCGTCAGTCTCTGCTTGGGGCTACTTCCATAGGACACAAACCATAGCGATAGAACTTGGAACTACATTATTGTGCCAAGTTTCAAAGAGCTAGCGCAAACCGTGTTTGATTTAGAGTTCCAACTACATGTATCCATATAGGAGAAAACAGAGTGAAAGCTAAACATGAAAACGGTTACTGCAAAGGAACGGTTTAACCTAGAAGAACGAAATTTGGTGAGCCAAGTGGGATTGGTGTACTGATCATTACCTGCAAGTATCACCAAGATTGGGTGAAAAAATGTTTGCTGAGATTTTTGGAAACTCGTAGTTTTTGGAAGCTTGGCAACCCCTTCCAATGAATGTGATTCTCGTCAGTCCCTGCTTGGGGCTACATCAAAAGGATACAAAGCATAGTGATAGAACTTGGAATTACATTATTGTGCCAAGTTTCAATGAGCTTGCACAAACCGTGTTTGATTTAGAGTTCCAACTACATATATCCATATAGGAGAAAACAGAGTGAAACCTAAACATGAAAGCGGATACTGCAAAGGAACCGTTTAACCTAGAAGAACGAAATTTGGTGAGCCAAGTGGGACTGGTGTACTGATCCTTACCTGCAAGTATCATCAAGATTGGGTGAAAAAATGTTTGCTGAGATTTCAGGAAACTCGTAGTTTTGTGGAAGCTTGGCAACACCTTCCAATGAATGTGATTCTCGTCAGTCTCTGCTTGGGGCTACTTCAATAGGATACAAACCATAGCGATAGAACTTGGAACTACATTATTGTGCCAAGTTTCAAAGAGCTAGCACAAACCGTGTTTGATTTAGACTTCCAACTACATGTATCCATATAGGAGAAAACAGAGTGAAACCTAAACATGAAAACGGTTCCTCCAAAGGAACCGTTTAACCTAGAAGAACGAAATTTGGTGAGCCAAGTGGGATTGGTGTACTGATTATGAAATGGAAGTATCATCAAGATTGGGTGAAAAAATGTTTGCTGAGATTTCAGGAAACTCGTAGTTTTTTGGAAGCTTGGCAACCCCTTTCAATGAAAGGGATTCTCGTCAGTCTCTTTTTGGGGCTACTTCAACAGCACACAAACCATAGCGATAGAACTTGGTACTACATTATTGTGCCAAGTTTCAAAGAGCTAGCACAACCCATGTTTGATTTAGGGTTCCACCTACATGTATCCATATAGGAGAAAACAGAGTGAAACCTAAACATGAAAACGGTTACTGCAAAGTAACGGTTTAACCTAGAAGAACGAAATTTAGTCAGCCAAGTGGGATTCGTGTACTGATCACTACCTGCAAGTATCATCAAGATTGGGTGAAAAAATGTTTGCTGAGATTTCTGGAAACTCGTAGTTTTTTGGAAGCTTGGCAACCCCTTCAATGTAAGTGATTCTCGTCAGTCTCTGCTTGGACTTACTTCAATAGCACACAAACCATAGCGATAGAACTTGGAACTACATTATTGTGCCAAGTTTCAAAGAGCTAGCACAAACCGTGTTTGATTTAGAGTTCCAACTACATGTATCCATATAGGAGAAAACAGAGTGAAACCTAAACATGAAAACGGTTACTGCAAAGGAAAGGTTAAACCTAGAAGAACGAAATTTGGTGAGCCAAGTGGGATTGGTGTACTGATCATTAAATGGAAGTATCATCAAGATTGGGTGAAAAAATATTTGCTGAGATTTCAGGAAACTCGTAGTTTTTTGGATGCTTGGCAACCACTTTCAATGAAAGGGATTCTCGTCAGTCTTTGCTTGGGGCTACTTCAATAGCACACAAACCATAGCGATAGAACTTGGAACTACATTATTGTGCCAAGTTTCAAAGAGCTAGCACAAACCGTGTTTGATTTAGAGTGCCAACTACATGTATCCATATAGGAGAAAACAGAGTGAAACCTAAACATGAAAACGGTTACTGCAAAGGAACGGTTTAACCTAGAAGAACGAAATTTGGTGAGCCAAGTGGGATTGGTGTACTGATCATTAAATGGAAGTATCATCAAGATTGGGTGAAAAAATGTTTGCTGAGATTTCTGGAAACTCGTAGTTTTTTGGAAGCTTGGCAACCCCTTTCAATGAAAGGGATTCTCGTCATTCTCTGCTTGGGGCTACTTCAATAGCACACAAACCCTAGCGATAGAACTTGAAACTACATTATTGTGCCAAGTTTCAAAGACCTAGCAGAAACCGTGTTTGATTTAGAGTTCCAAATACATGTATCCATATAGGAGAAAACAGAGTGAAACCAAACATGAAAACGTTTACTGCAAAGGAACGGTTTAACCTAGAAGAACAAAATTTGGTGAGTCAAGTGAGATTGGTGTACTGATCATAACCTGTAAGTATCATCAAGATTGGGTGAAAAAATGTTTGCTGAGATTTCAGGAAACTCGTAGTTTTTTGGAGCTTGGCAACCCCTTTCAATGAAAGTGATTCTCGTCAGTCTCTGCTTGGGGCTACTTCCATGGGACACAAACCATAGCGATAGAACTTGGAACTACATTATTGTGCAAAGTTTCAAAGAGCTAGCACAAACCGTGTTTGATTTAGAGTTCCAACTACATGTATCCATATAGGAGAAAACAGAGTGAAACCTAAACATGAAAACGGTTACTGCAATGGAAAGGTTTAACCTAGAAGAACGAAATTTGGTGAGCCAAGTGGGATTGGTGTACTGATCATTACCTGCAAGTATCATCAAGATTGGGTGAAAAAATGTTTGCTGAGATTTCAGGAAACTCGTCGTTTTTTGGAGCTTGGCAACCCCTTTAAATGAAAGTGATTCTCGTCAGTCTCTGTGTGGGGCTACTTCCATAGGACACAAACCATAGAGATAGAACGTGGAACTACATTATTGTGCCAAGTTTCAAAGAGCTAGCACAAACCGTGTTTGATTTAGAGTTCCAACTACATGTATCCATATAGGAGAAAACAGAGTGAAACCTAAACATGAAAACGGTTACTGCAAGGAACGGTTTAACCTAGAAGAACGAAATTTGGTGAGCCAAGTGGGACTGCTGTACTGATCCTTACCTGCAAGTATCATCAAGATTGGGTGAAAAAATATTTGCTGAGATTTCAGGAAACTCCTAGTTTTGTGGAAGCTTGGCAACACCTTCCAATGAATGTGATTCTTGTCAGTCTCTGCTTGGGGCTACTTCAATAGGACACAAACCATAGCGATAGAACTTGGAACTACATTATTGTGCCAAATTTCAAAGAGATAGCACAAACCGTGTTTGATTTAGAGTTCCAACTACATGTATCCATATAGGAGAAAACAGAGTGAAACCTAAACATGAAAACGGTTATTGCAAGGAACCTTTTAACCTAGAAGAACGAAATTTGGTGAGCCAAGTGGGACTGGTGTACTGATCCTTACCTGCAAGTATCATCAAGATTGGGTGAAAAAATGTTTGCTGAGATTTCAGGAAACTCGTAGTTTTGTGGAAGCTTGGCAACACCTTCCAATGAATGTGATTCTCGTCAGTCTCTGCTTGGGGCTACTTCAATAGGACACAAACCATAGCGATAGAACTTGGAACTACATTATTGTGCCAAGTTTCAAAGAGGTAGCGCAAACCGTGTTTGATTTAGAGTTCCAACTACATGTATCCATATAGGAGAAAACAGAGTGAAACCTAAACATGAAAACGGTTCCTGCAAAGGAACCGTTTAACCTAGAAGAACGAAATTTGGTGAGCCAAGTGAGATTGGTGTTCTGATCTTTACCTGCAAGTATCATCAAGATTGGGTGAAAAAATGATTGCTGAGATTTCAGGAAACTCGTAGTTTTTTGGAGCTTGGCAACCCCTTTCAATGAAAGTGATTCTCGTCAGTCTCTGCTTGGGGCTACTTCCATGGGACACAAACCATAGCGATAGAACTTGGAACTACATTATTGTGCAAAGTTTCAAAGAGCTAGCACAAACCGTGTTTGATTTAGAGTTCCAACTACATGTATCCATATAGGAGAAAACAGAGTGAAACCTAAACATGAAAACGGTTACTGCAATGGAAAGGTTTAACCCAGAAGAACGAAATTTGGTGAGCCAAGTGGGATTGGTGTACTGATCATTACCTGCAAGTATCATCAAGATTGGGTGAAAAAATGTTTGCTGAGATTTCAGGAAACTCATAGTTTTTTGGAGCTTGGCAACCCCTTTCAATGAAAGTGATTCTCGTCAGTCTCTGTGTGGGGCTACTTCCATAGGACACAAACCATAGAGATAGAACGTGGAACTACATTATTGTGCCAAGTTTCAAAGAGCTAGCACAAACCGTGTTTGATTTAGAGTTCCAACTACATGTATCCATATAGGAGAAAACAGAGTGAAACCTAAACATGAAAACGGTTACTGCAAGGAACGGTTTAACCTAGAAGAACGAAATTTGGTGAGCCAAGTGGGACTGCTGTACTGATCCTTACCTGCCAGTATCATCAAGATTGGGTGAAAAAATATTTGCTGAGATTTCAGGAAACTCCTAGTTTTGTGGAAGCTTGGCAACCCCTTCCAATGAATGTGATTCTTGTCAGTCTCTGCTTGGGGCTACTTCAATAGGACACAAACCATAGCGAAAGAACTTGGAACTACATTATTGTGCCAAATTTCAAAGAGATAGCACAAACCGTGTTTGATTTAGAGTTCCAACTACATGTATCCATATAGGAGAAAACAGAGTGAAACCTAAACATGAAAACGGTTATTGCAAGGAACCTTTTAACCTAGAAGAACGAAATTTGGTGAGCCAAGTGGGACTGGTGTACTGATCCTTACCTGCAAGTATCATCAAGATTGGGTGAAAAAATGTTTGCTGAGATTTCAGGAAACTCGTAGTTTTGTGGAAGCTTGGCAACACCTTCCAATGAATGTGATTCTCGTCAGTCTCTGCTTGGGGCTACTTCAATAGGACACAAACCATAGCGATAGAACTTGGAACTACATTATTGTGCCAAGTTTCAAAGAGGTAGCGCAAACCGTGTTTGATTTAGAGTTCCAACTACATGTATCCATATAGGAGAAAACAGAGTGAAACCTAAACATGAAAACGGTTCCTGCAAAGGAACCGTTTAACCTAGAAGAACGAAATTTGGTGAGCCAAGTGAGATTGGTGTACTGATCTTTACCTGCAAGTATCATCAAGATTGGGTGAAAAAATGTTTGCTGAGATTTCAGGAAACTCGTAGTTTTTTGGAGCTTGGCAACCCCTTTCAATGAAAGGGATTCTCGTCAGTCTCTGCTTGGGGCTACTTCCATGGGACACAAACCATAGCGATAGAACTTGGAACTACATTATTGTGCAAAGTTTCAAAGAGCTAGCACAAACCGTGTTTGATTTAGAGTTCCAACTACATGTATCCATATAGGAGAAAACAGAGTGAAACCTAAACATGAAAACGGTTACTGCAAAGGAACGGTTTAACCTAGAAGAACGAAATTTGGTGAGCCAAGTGGGATTGGTGTACTGATCATTACCTGCAAGTATCATCAAGATTGGGTGAAAAAATGTTTGCTGAGATTTCAGGAAACTCGTAGTTTTGTGGAAGCTTGGCAACACCTTCCAATGAATGTGATTCTCGTCAGTCTCTGCTTGGGGCTACTTCAATAGGACACAAACCATGGCGATAGAACTTGGAACTACATTATTGTGCCAAGTTTCAAAGAGCTAGCGCAAACCGTGTTTGATTTAGAGTTCCAACTACATTTATCCATATAGGAGAAAACAGAGTGAAACCTAAACATGAAAACGGTTACTGCAAAGGAACGGTTTAACCTAGAAGAACGAAATTTGGTGAGCCAGGTGGGATTGGTGTACTGATCATTACCTGCAAGTATCATCAAGTTTGGGTGAAAAAATGTTTGCTGAGATTTCTGGAAACTCGTAGTTTTTTATAGCTTGGCAACGCCCTCCAATGAATGTGATTCTAGTCAGTTCCTGCTTGGGGCTACTTCAATAGGACACAAAGCATAGCGATAGAACTTGGAATTACATTATTGTGAAAAGTATCAATGAGCTTGCACAAACCCTGTTTCATTTAGAGTTCCAAGTACATATATCCATATAGGAGAAAACAGAGTGAAACCTAAACATGAAAACGTTTACTGCAAAGGAACCGTTTAACCTAGAAGAACGAAATTTGGTGAGCCAAGTGGGATTGGGGTACTGATCATTACCTGGAAGTATCATCAAGATTGGGTGAAAAAATGCTTGCTGAGATTTCAGGAAACTCGTAGTTTTGTGGTGCTTGGCAACCCCTTTCAATGAAAGTGATTCTCGTCAGTCTCTGCGTGGGGCTACTTCCATAGGACACAAACCATAGCGATAGAACTTGCAACTACATTATTGTGCCAAGTTTCAAAGAGCTAGCACAAACCGTGTTTGATTTAGAGTTCCCACTACATGTATCCACATAGGAGAAAACAGAGTGAAACCTAAACATGAAAAGGGTTACTGCAAGGAACGGTTTAACCTAGAAGAACGAAATTTGGTGAGCCAAGTGGGACTGCTGTACTGATCCTTACCTGCAAGTATCATCAAGATTGGGTGAAAAAATGTTTGCTGAGATTTCAGGAAACTCGCAGTTTTTTGGAAGCTTGGCAACCCCTTTCAATGAAAGGGATTCTCGTCAGTCTCTGCTTGGGGCTACTTCCATAGCACACAAACCATAGCGATAGAACTTGGAACTACATTATTGTGCCACATTTCAAAGAGCTAGCACAAACCGTGTTTGATTTAAAGTTCCAACTACATGTATCCATATAGGAGAAAACAGAGTGAAACCTAAAAATGAAAACCGTTACTGCAAAGGAACGGTTTAACCTAGAAGAACGAAATTTGGTGAGCCAAGTGGGATTTGTGTACTGATCATTAAATGGAAGTATCATCAAGATTGGGTGAAAAAATGTTTGCTGAGATTTCAGGAAACTCGTAGTTTTTTGGAAGCTTGGCAACCACTTTCAATGAAAGGGATTCTCGTCAGTCTCTGCTTGGGGCTACTTCAATAGCACACAAACCGTAGCGATAGAACTTGGAACTACATTATTGTGCCAAGTTTCAAAGAGCTAGCACAAACCGTGTTTGATTTAGAGTTCCAAATACATGTATCCATATAGTAGAAAACAGAGTGAAACCTAAACATGAAAACGGTTACTGCAAAGGAACGGTTTAACCTAGAAGAACGAAATATGGTGAGCCATGGGATTCATGTACTGATCACTACCTGCAAGTATCATCAAGATTGGGTGAAAAAATGTTTGCTGAGATTTCAGGAAACCCGCAGTTTTTTTCAAGCTTGGCAACCCCTTTCAATTAAAGGGATTCTCGTCAGTCTCTGCTTGGGGCTACTTCAATAGCACAAAAACCTTAGCGATAGAACTTGGAACTACATTATTGTGCCAAGTTTCAAAGAGCCAGCACAAACCGTGTTTGATTTAGAGTTCCAACTACATGTATCCATATAGGAGAAAACAGAGTGAAACCTAAACATGAAAACAGTTCCTGCAAAGGAACTGTTTAAACTAGAAGAACGAAATTTGGTGAGCCACGTGGGATTGGTGTACTGATTATGAAATGGAAGTATCATCAAGATTGGGTGAAAAAATGTTTGCTGAGATTTCAGGAAACTCGTAGTTTTTTGGAAGCTTGGCAACCCCTTTCAATGAAAGGGATTCTCGTCAGTCTCTGTTTGGGGCTACTTCAACAGCACACAAACCATAGTGATAGAACTTGGTACTACATTATTGTGCCAAGTTTCAAAGAGCTAGCACAACCCATGTTTGATTTAGGGTTCCACCTACATGTATCCATATAGGAGAAAACAGAGTGAAACCTAAACATGAAAACGGTTACTGCAAAGCAACGGTTTAACCTAGAAGAACGAAATTTAGTCAGCCAAGTGGGATTCGTGTACTGATCACTACCTGCAAGTATCATCAAGATTGGGTGAAAAAATGTTTGCTGAGATTTCAGGAAACTCGTAGTTTTTTGGAAGCTTGGCAACCCCTTCAATGTAAGTGATTCTCGTCAGTCTCTGCTTGGACTTACTTCAATAGCACACAAACCATAGCGATAGAACTTGGAACTACATTATTGTGCCAAGTTTCAAAGAGCTAGCAGAAACCGTGTTTGATTTAGAGTTCCAACTACATGTATCCATATAGGAGAAAACAGAGTGAAACCTAAACATGAAAACGGTTACTGCAAAGGAAAGGTTAAACCTAGAAGAACGAAATTTGGTGAGCCAAGTGGGATTGGTGTACTGATCATTAAATGGAAGTATCATCAAGATTGGGTGAAAAAATGTTTGCTGAGATTTCAGGAAACTCGTAGTTTTTTGGATGCTTGGCAACCACTTTCAATGAAAGGGATTCTCGTCAGTCTTTGCTTGGGGCTACTTCAATAGCACACAAACCATAGCGATAGAACTTGGAACTACATTATTGTGCCAAGTTTCAAAGAGCTAGCACAAACCGTGTTTGATTTAGAGTGCCAACTACATGTATCCATATAGGAGAAAACAGAGTGAAACCTAAACATGAAAACGGTTACTGCAAAGGAACGGTTTAACCTAGAAGAACGAAATTTGGTGAGCCAAGTGGGATTGGTGTACTGATCATTACCTGTAAGTATCATCAAGATTGGGTGAAAAAATGTTTGCTGAGATTTCAGGAAACTCGTAGTTTTTTGGAGCTTGGCAACCCCTTTCAATGAAAGTGATTCTCGTCAGTCTCTGCTTGGGGCTACTTCCGTGGGACACAAACCATAGCGATAGAACTTGGAACTACATTATTGTGCAAAGTTTCAAAGAGCTAGCACAAACCGTGTTTGATTTAGAGTTCCAACTACATGTATCCATATAGGAGAAAACAGAGTGAAACCTAAACATGAAAACGGTTACTGCAAAGGAAAGGTTTAACCTAGAAGAACGAAATTTGGTGAGCCAAGTGGGATTGGTGTACTGATCATTACCTGCAAGTATCATCAAGATTGGGTGAAAAAAAAATGTTTGCTGAGATTTCAGGAAACTAGTAGTTTTTTGGAGCTTGGCAACCCCTTTCAATGAAAGTGATTCTCGTCAGTCTCTGCTTGGGGCTACTTCCATAGGACACAAACCATAGCGATAGAACTTGGAACTACATTATTGTGCCAAGTTTCAAAGACCTAGCAGAAACCGTGTTTGATTTAGAGTTCCAACTACATGTATCCATATAGGAGAAAACAGAGTGAAAACTAAACATGAAAACGGTTCCTGCAAAGGAACCGTTTAACCTAGAAGAACGAAATTTGGTGAGCCAAGTGGGATTGGTGTACTGATCATTACCTGCCAGTATCATCAAGATTGGGTGAAAAAATGTTTGCTGAGATTTCAGGAAACTCGTAGTTTTTTGGAGCTTGGCAACCCCTTTCAATGAAAGTGATTCTCGTCAGTCTCTGTGTGGGGCTATTTCCATAGGACACAAACCATAGAGATAGAACGTGGAACTACATTATTGTGCCAAGTTTCAAAGAGCTAGCACAAACCGTGTTTGATTTAGAGTTCCAACTACATGTATCCATATAGGAGAAAACAGAGTGAAACCTAAACATGAAAACGGTTACTGCAAGGAACGGTTTAACCTAGAAGAACGAAATTTGGTGAGCCAAGTGGGACTGCTGTACTGATCCTTACCTGCAAGTATCATCAAGATTGGGTGAAAAAATATTTGCTGAGATTTCAGGAAACTCCTAGTTTTGTGGAAGCTTGGCAACCCCTTCCAATGAATGTGATTCTTGTCAGTCTCTGCTTGGGGCTACTTCAATAGGACACAAAACATAGCGATAGAACTTGGAACTACATTATTGTGCCAAATTTCAAAGAGATAGCACAAACCGTGTTTGATTTAGAGTTCCAACTACATGTATCCATATAGGAGAAAACAGAGTGAAACCTAAACATGAAAACGGTTATTGCAAGGAACCTTTTAACCTAGAAGAACGAAATTTGGTGAGCCAAGTGGGACTGGTGTACTGATCCTTACCTGCAAGTATCATCAAGATTGGGTGAAAAAATGTTTGCTGAGATTTCAGGAAACTCGTAGTTTTTTGGAGCTTGGCAACCCCATTCAATGAAAGTGATTCTCGTCAGTCTCTGCTTGGGGCTACTTCAATAGGACACAAACCATAGCGATAGAACTTGGAACTGCATTATTGTGCAAAGTTTCAAAGAGCTAGCACAAACCTTGTTTGATTTAGACTTCAAACTACATGTATCCATATAGGAGAAAACAGAGTGAAACCTAAACATGAAAACGGTTACTGCAAAGGAACCGTTTAACCTAGAAGAACGAAATTTGGTGAGCCAAGTGGGATTGGTGTACTGATCATTACCTGCCAGTATCATCAAGATTGGGTGAAAAAATGTTTGCTGAGATTTCAGGAAACTCGTAGTTTTTTGGAAGCTTGGCAACCCCTTCCAATGAATGTGATTCTCGTCAGTCTCTGCTTGGGGCTACTTCAATAGGACACAAACCATAGCGATAGAACTTGGAACTACATTATTGTGCCAAGTTTCAAAGAGGTAGCACAAACCGTGTTTGATTTAGAGTTCCAACTACATGTATCCATATAGGAGCAAACAGAGTGAAAACTAAACATGAAAACGGTTACTGCAAAGGAACGGTTTAACCTAGAAGAACGAAATTTGGTGAGCCAAGTGGGATTGGTGTACTGATCATTACCTGCAAGTATCATCAAGATTGGGTGAAAAAATGTTTGCTGAGATTTCTGGAAACTCGTACTTTTTTATAGCTTGGCAACGCCCTCCAATGAATGTGATTCTCGTCAGTTCCTGCTTGGGGCTACTTCAATAGGACACAAAGCATAGCGATAGAACTTGGAATTACATTATTGTGAAAAGTATCAATGAGCTTGCACAAACCCTGTTTCATTTAGAGTTCCCACTACATGTATCCATATAGGAGAAAAGAGAGTGAAACCTAAACATGAAAACCGTTCCTGCAAAGGAACCGTTTAACCTAGAAGAACGAAATTTGGTGAGCCAAGTGGGATTGGTGTACTGATCATTACCTGCAAGTATCATCAAGATTGGGTGAAAAAAAAATGTTTGCTGAGATTTCAGGAAACTAGTAGTTTTTTGGAGCTTGGCAACCGCTTTCAATGAAAGTGATTCTCGTCAGTCTCTGCGTGGGGCTACTTCCATAGGACACAAACCATAGAGATAGAACGTGGAACTACATTATTGTGCCATGTTTCAAAGAGCTAGCACAAACCGTGTTTGATTTAGAGTTCCAACTACATGTATCCATATAGGAGAAAACAGAGTGAAACCTAAACATGAAAAGAGTTACTGCAAGGAACGGTTTAACCTAGAAGAACGAAATTTGGTGAGCCAAGTGGGACTGCTGTACTGATCCTTACCTGCAAGTATCATCAAGATTGGGTGAAAAAATGTTTGCTGAGATTTCAGGAAACTCGTAGTTTTTTGGAGCTTGGCAACCCCTTTCAATGAAAGTGATTCTCGTCAGTCTCTGCTTGGGGCTACTTCCATAGGACACAAACCATAGCGATAGAACTTGGAACTACATTATTTTGCCAAGTTTCAAAGAGCTAGCACAAACCGTGTTTGATTTAGAGTTCCAAATACATGTATCCATATAGGAGAAAACAGAGTGAAACCAAACATGAAAACGTTTACTGCAAAGGAACGGTTTAACCTAGAAAAACAAAATTTGGTGAGCCAAGTGGGATTGGTGTACTGATCATTACCTGTAAGTATCATCAAGATTGGGTGAAAAAATGTTTGCTGAGATTTCAGGAAACTCGTAGTTTTTTGGAGCTTGGCAACCCCTTTCAATGAAAGTGATTCTCGTCAGTCTCTGCTTGGGGCTACTTCCATGGGACACAAACCATAGCGATAGAACTTGGAACTACATTATTGTGCAAAGTTTCAAAGAGCTAGCACAAACCGTGTTTGATTTAGAGTTCCAACTACATGTATCCATATAGGAGAAAACAGAGTGAAACCTAAACATGAAAACGGTTACTGCAAAGGAACGGTTTAACCTAGAAGAACGAAATTTGGTGAGCCAAGTGGGATTGGTGTACTGATCATTACCTGCAAGTATCATCAAGATTGGGTGAAAAAATGTTTGCTGAGATTTCAGGAAACTAGTAGTTTTTTGGATGCTTGGAAACCCCTTTCAATGAAAGTGATTCTCGTCAGTCTCTGCTTGGGGCTACTTCCATAGGACACAAACCATAGCGATAGAACTTGGAACTACATTATTGTGCCAAGTTTCAAAGACCTAGCAGAAACCGTGTTTGATTTAGAGTTCCAACTACATGTATCCATATAGGAGAAAACAGAGTGAAACCTAAACATGAAAACGGTTACTGCAAGGAACCGTTTAACCTAGAAGAACGAAATTTGGTGAGCCAAGTGGGATTGGTGTACTGATCATTACCTGCCAGTATCATCAAGATTGGGTGAAAAAATGTTTGCTGAGATTTCAGGAAACTCGTAGTTTTTTGGAGCTTGGCAACCCCTTTCAATGAAAGTGATTCTCGTCAGTCTTTGCGTGGGGCTACTTCCATAGGACACAAACCATAGCGATAGAACTTGGAACTACATTATTGTGCCAAGTTTCATAGAGCTAGCACAAACCGTGTTTGATTTAGAGTTCCAACTACATGTATCCATATAGGAGAAAACAGAGTGAAACCTAAACATGAAAATGGTTACTGCAAAGGAACGGTTTAACCTAGACGAACGAAATTTGGTGAGCCAAGTGGGATTGGTGTACTGATCATTACCTGCAAGTATCATCAAGATTGGGTGAAAAAATGTTTGCTGAGATTTCAGGAAACTCGTAGTTTTTTGGAGCTTGGCAACCCCTTTCAATGAAAGTGATTCTCGTCAGTCTCTGTGTGGGGCTACTTCCATAGGACACAAACCATAGCGATAGAACTTGGAACTACATTATTGTGCCAAGTTTCAAAGAGCTAGCACAAACCGTGTTTGATTTAGAGTTCCAACTACATGTATCCATATAGGAGAAAACAGAGTGAAACCTAAACATGAAAATGGTTACTGCAAGGAACGGTTTAACCTAGAAGAACGAAATTTGGTGAGCCAAGTGGGACTGCTGTACTGATCCTTACCTGCAAGTATCATCAAGATTGGGTGAAAAAATGTTTGCTGAGATTTCAGGAAACTCCTAGTTTTGTGGAAGCTTGGCAACACCTTCCAATGAATGTGATTCTCGTCAGTCTCTGCTTGGGGCTACTTCAATAGGACACAAACCATAGCGATAGAACTTGGAACTGCATTATTGTGCAAAGTTTCAAAGAGCTAGCACAAACCTTGTTTGATTTAGAGTTCCAACTACATGTATCCATATAGGAGAAAACAGAGTGAAACCCAAACATGAAAACGGTTACTGCAAAGGAACCGTTTAACCTAGAAGAACGAAATTTGGTGAGCCAAGTGGGATTGGTGTACTTATCATTACCTGCCAGAATCATCAAGATTGGGTGAAAAAATGTTTGCTGAGATTTCAGGAAACTCGTAGTTTTTTGGAAGCTTGGCAACCCCTTCAAATGAATGTGATTCTCGTCAGTCTCTGCTTGGGGCTACTTCAATAGGACACAAACCATAGCGATAGAACTTGGAACTACATTATTGTGCCAAGTTTCAAAGAGGTAGCGCAAACCGTGTTTGATTTAGAGTTCCAACTACATGTATCCATATAGGAGCAAACAGAGTGAAAAGTAAACATGAAAACGGTTACTGCAAAGGAACGGTTTAACCTAGAAGAACGAAATTTGGTGAGCCAAGTGGGATTGGTGTACTGATCATTACCTGCAAGTATCATCAAGATTGGGTGAAAAAATGTTTGCTGAGATTTCAGGAAACTCGTAGTTTTTTGGAGCTTGGCAACCCCTTTCAATGAAAGGGATTCTCGTCAGTCTCTGTGTGGGGCTACTTCCATAGGACACAAACCATAGCGATAGAACTTGGAACTACATTATTGTGCAAAGTTTCAAAGAGCTAGCACAAACCGTGTTTGATTTAGAGTTCCAACTACATGTATCCATATAGGAGAAAACAGAGTGAAACCTAAACATGAAAACGGTTACTGCAAGGAACGGTTTAACCTAGAAGAACGAAATTTGGTGAGCCAAGTGGGACTGCTGTACTGATCCTTACCTGCAAGTATCATCAAGATTGGGTGAAAAAATGTTTGCTGAGATTTCAGGAAACTCCTAGATTTGTGGAAGCTTGGCAACACCTTCCAATGAAAGTGATTCTCGTCAGTCTCTGCTTGGGGCTACTTCAATAGGACACAAACCATAGCGATAGAACTTGGAACTGCATTTTTGTGCAAAGTTTCAAAGAGCTAGCACAAACCTTGTTTGATTTAGACTTCCAACTACATGTATCCATATAGGAGAAAACAGAGTGAAACCCAAACATGAAAACGGTTACTGCAAAGGAACCGTTTAACCTAGAAGAACGAAATTTGGTGAGCCAAGTGGGATTGGTGTACTTATCATTACCTGCCAGAATCATCAAGATTGGGTGAAAAAATGTTTGCTGAGATTTCAGGAAACTCGTAGTTTTTTGGAAGCTTGGCAACCCCTTCAAATGAATGTGATTCTCGTCAGTCTCTGCTTGGGGCTACTTCAATAGGACACAAACCATAGCCATAGAACTTGGAACTACATTATTGTGCCAAGTTTCAAAGAGGTAGCGCAAACCGTGTTTGATTTAGAGTTCCAACTACATGTATCCATATAGGAGCAAACAGAGTGGAAACTAAACATGAAAACGGTTACTGCAAGGAACGGTTTAACCTAGAAGAACGAAATTTGGTGAGCCAAGTGGGACTGCTGTACTGATCCTTACCTGCAAGTATCATCAAGATTGGGTGAAAAAAATATTTGCTGAGATTTCAGGAAACTCGTAGTTTTTTGGAGCTTGGCAACCCCTTTCAATGAAAGTGATTCTCGTCAGTCTCTGCTTGGGGCTACTTCCATAGGACACAAACCATAGCGATAGAACTTGGAACTACATTATTGTGCCAAGTTTCAAAGACCTAGCAGAAACCGTGGTTGATTTAGAGTTCCAAATACGTGTATCCATATAGGAGAAAACAGAGTGAAACCAAACATGAAAACGTTTACTGCAAATGAAAGATTTAACCTAGAAGAACAAAATTTGGTGAGCCAAGTGGGATTGGTGTACTGATCATTACCTGTAAGTGTCATCAAGATTGGGTGAAAAAATGTTTGCTGAGATTTCAGGAAACTCGTAGTTTTTTGGAGCTTGGCAACCCCTTTCAATGAAAGTGATTCTCGTCAGCCTCTGCTTGGGGCTACTTCCATGGGACACAAACCATAGCGATAGAACTTGGAACTACATTATTGTGCAAAGTTTCAAATAGCTAGCACAAACCGTGTTTGATTTAGAGTTCCAACTACATGTATCCATATAGGAGAAAACAGAGTGAAACCTAAACATGAAAACGGTTACTGCAAAGGAACCGTTTAACCTAGAAGAACGAAATTTGGTGAGCCAAGTGGGATTGGTGTACTGATCATTACCTGCCAGTATCATCAAGATTGGGTGAAAAAATGTTTGCTGAGATTTCAGGAAACTCGTAGTTTTTTGGAGCTTGGCAACCCCTTTCAATGAAAGTGATTCTCGTCAGTCTTTGCGTGGGGCTACTTCCATAGGACACAAACCATAGCGATAGAACTTGGAACTACATTATTGTGCCAAGTTTCATAGAGCTAGCACAAACCGTGTTTGATTTAGAGTTCCAACTACATGTATCCATATAGGAGAAAACGGAGTGAAACCTAAACATGAAAACGGTTACTGCAAAGGAACGGTTTAACCTAGACGAACGAAATTTGGTGAGCCAAGTGGGATTGGTGTACTGATCATTACCTGCAAGTATCATCAAGATTGGGTGAAAAAATGTTTGCTGAGATTTCAGGAAACTCGTAGTTTTTTGGAGCTTGGCAACCCCTTTCAATGAAAGTGATTCTCGTCAGTCTCTGTGTGGGGCTACTTCCATAGGACACAAACCATAGCGATAGAACTTGGAACTACATTATTGTGCAAAGTTTCAAAGAGCTAGCACAAACCGTGTTTGATTTAGAGTTCCAACTACATGTATCCATATAGGAGAAAACAGAGTGAAACCTAAACATGAAAACGGTTACTGCAAGGAACGGTTTAACCTAGAAGAACGAAATTTGGTGAGCCAAGTGGGACTGCTGTACTGATCCTTACCTGCAAGTATCATCAAGATTGGGTGAAAAAATGTTTGCTGAGATTTCAGGAAACTCCTAGTTTTGTGGAAGCTTGGCAACACCTTCCAATGAATGTGATTCTCGTCAGTCTCTGCTTGGGGCTACTTCAATAGGACACAAACCATAGCGATAGAACTTGGAACTGCATTATTGTGCAAAGTTTCAAAGAGCTAGCACAAACCTTGTTTGATTTAGAGTTCCAACTACATGTATCCATATAGGAGAAAACAGAGTGAAACCCAAACATGAAAACGGTTACTGCAAAGGAACCGTTTAACCTAGAAGAACGAAATTTGGTGAGCCAAGTGGGATTGGTGT